>NW_026000108.1:42057176-42063008 GCF_001458135.2 Marmota marmota marmota | reverse complement strand
GCGGAGGGGAGAAGCCCGCCCGCTGCCCCCATTGTCTGGCTCCAGCCGCGAGCCGAGTAGCCGCTCACCTGCGGTCCCCAACTGGCGGCCCCGGCTCGCAGAGCGGCTGGCGGGCGACGCGCGGTCTTGGAGGGCACAGCGGCACAGCCCGCGAAGCCTCCGCAGCAGCAGCAGCAGCAGCAGTCGCAGCAGCAGCCCGGCAGCGCACCCGCCTCTCAGGCGCCCGCGGCCTCCATTGCTCTCCCCGCCGCCGCCACCGCGCGGCACTGCACGCCCAGCCCCGCGCGGCGTGGTCACATGCTCTGCCAGCGCCCCGGGCGCTCGGACCCGCGCCGCCGCCCCGCCCGGCTGCGCCCCAGGACAGTCGCGGGCTGTCGCCGGTCACCAGGAGCGCGTGTTCCCTCCTGCGCCCAGCTGTGCTGGATAGGCGCTCACCAAAAGACACCCTGGGGGTGCCCAGAAACCCCGAGCCGGCCCCAATAAAGGGCGTGGGACTGATCACTGCCCTGACCACTACTCCAGGGGATGACCGGAGGGAGGCTGAACACGTGGCCTCACAGGTTACTGTAGTGGGCTCACGGCGAAGTGCACCTTGCCTGGGTTAAGAACCCAAGACCATCAGTCACACTTCACGGGACTCAAATCGGCCGTACTCACTTGAGCCGCAGACTAAAGAGCGATGTGCTTCCCAGAGGCAGTTTGGACCTCCAGAATCCCAACCATAAGAATGTCACTGAGAGTCTTACAAGTTGATAGATGAACTTCCACCCCCGAAATAGCAAAACTAGAAATGGTATTGCAGAGTCGCTGTACATCCCAAAGGAGTGATATTGGCATCAAGTATTATTACCCCCCACCGTCATAATGAAATTAAATACTGACTTTGCTGTTTTAAGGAAAATAGTTCCTTATCTTTTCCTTTTAAGGATGAAGCAGAAGCACTGGATAGCTTTCCTCCATACGTTTTGCTTTGGCTATTTCAATGGAACCATTTAAAATCTAGTGGTCTTTTTTAGTTGCTATACTTGCAAAGGTGCTTTAAAAATAATTTAGTGTCTTTTTAAATAGAAAATTTAAATCAAAGCAAAAATCTTTTGTCTGCCACAAAAAGTAGAGAAGATGGAAGATAATCTAAATATGTACTGGATATTGAGGCAAATGTGCCAATGCCAAAAATAAGACAAATAACTTTAATGCAGGAACATGACTTAGGAGGAGCAAAGTTGATCCTGGAAGAATGTAGTTCATTTTGCCCCATCTAATTGTTTTTTTTTCCCTAGTAAATACTTTAATTAACAGTATAAAAATAGGTTGTTTATTTTTGTGAACATAGATGTCTTTCAGTTGTTCAATGCTTGCCTATCCTAAACTATGTCTGCTTTGTTCCAAATAAGAATAATGAAGAGTTATAGAAAGAGTTGAGCAAGTTCCTTTTGACTTGATTTAATAGCACTAAAAGTTCCCAGGAGCCAAAACTCCAATCTGTGCAGAACATGTAATTGGGTTCTTGTAGTCTTGCCAACTACATGAGAACTATCCTCTACAAATTCAGATTAACATAAGTCAAGTATAGGTCTACTGTCTTTTTGTTTTGCAGAACAGCCAAAAAATGAAATCTGTGCAGAACATGTAACTGAGGTATTTTTCTTGATTATTGTAGTCTTGCCAACCACATAAGAACTACTCTACTAATTCATGGAAGGGGCTACTACTGGGCGTGTAGAGAGCAGAAGCCAGAGATACTGTGAAATACACTGCAATACTCAGGACACAACCAAGAATTATCTGTCATGGCCAAAATACCCATAGTGGCAGAGTTACTAAGTGCTGAATTAGACTAAGAACTTCAAAGTCTTTTGAGTCTATAATCCACCATGTCTGGGGATTATCCCTTTCCTGTGTGTATCCACTTTGAATTTTAGAACTTTGGAAAGGAGTACATTCTTTGGATGAGAGATGAGGCTAGAGAACTGAGTGAGACAAAAAAATAATTGTACGAATAAAATCATATCGACAAATAAGAGGAGAAAGCTGAAGTAATGGGAATATTGTGTGTGATGTATCTTAACTGTGCCTTGCAACTTCTTCATAACATGCCTACTCCCAACAGTTTTATCTCCAAAATGAGAAACTGACATATCTCCATTTTGAAAGTTTCCATTAATCTGGCATAAAGCTTTTAATTCCTTGCTGACTCTGCCAGTGTTGTTGGGAATATTCAGAGTCCAAGATGAGTGAGGGGGCTTATGAAAATGGCTCAGGAGACAAGCAGTATTTCCTGAGATGGGTGAGAAGCAGAGCACCTCTTCTTTTCCTGTCTGTGGTACTAACTTTATGTGCCTAAGGACAGGACCATCACTTATCTTATATCACTTAACTAAGGATATCTTGGGACATTTCTTCAAATCTGTAAAATGAGGGAAACTGTTATATATCACACATGCTGTTGTTGATGTACCAGAAACTAATGCAGGATCTTGTTCGTGTTAAGCAAGCACTCTACCCCTGAGCAAATCCCCAACCCCACAACCTACTTCAAAATTACAAAGTAATTATTGCATCTGAAAATAAAGTAATGGAAAATATAGTAGGCAAATACTAGAGGAAGAAAATATGTAGGCCCCGGCCTGATGGAACATGCCTAAATCCCAGTGACTCCAGAGGCTGAGGCAGGAGAACTGACAAGTTCAAAGCCATCCTGGGCAACTTAGCAAGACGCTGTCTCAAAATTAAAAAGAAAAAAGGAAAGAAGGGAGCCAGGGAGGGAGGGAGGGAGGAAAAGAGAGAAGGCTGGGAATGTAACTCAGTGACAAACTCCTCTGGTTCAATCTCCTAGTACACACATACACACACACACACACACACACAAATAATGACAAAAAGCCTGTGGGGGTTACAGCCCAAGAGATTCTCAGTGAAGATCTGTAGGCTTTAATGCATAAATTGGAAAACAAGAAAGGTCAAAACTAAGCTAAGTATAATCAAGAACATAGATGAATAAAAGAGAAAGCAGGAATAAGGAAGGAACGAAAGCAAAAAGTAATGAGATAGAAAATCAACAGTAGATTTGAACATCAAAGTTAAAAATAAAAGTTGATTTTTGGAAAAAAAATTTGATACTCTAGTTTTTATCAGTCAGGAGACATAAAAATAGAAAGACACAAGAAAATAGGAAGTATAGGATGATATTTAAAAATTAGATAAAATAGAGCTTATCCAGAAAAAAATAATAATTAACAAACTTAAGAAGGGGAAGAAATTTTGATTCGTAGAAGCAGCTGAAAAGGTGGTCGATGTTTTCCTATGAGAGCGACACCTGCCTAGATGATGTAATGAGTCCGGCTCCAACAAACTCTCAAAAGAGCTAATAATTTCCATAGAATGCAAAAGATTTCCAGAATATGGGGCTGGGGATGTAGTTCAGTTGGTAGAGTGCTTACCTCGCATGCACAAGTCCTGGGTTCAATCCTCAGCACCACCAAAGAAAAAAAAAAAAAAAAGGATTTCAGAACACGGGGAAAGAGGAATTCCCAACTCAGTCTAGGAAGCTAGCATACTATGAGGACAGAGGGGAACAATGCTGCTTGTACACAGCAGCTTGCTCTGGGCCAGACCCACGGGTGAGCATCAATAAAGAATCCAAATAAAATACCAGACACTCAAAATCAATAGTGCTTTGAAAATAATAGTGTAGTTCAGGAAATGAATCGTTGCGATAGTGGCACAACATCGTGAATAGACTTAATGCCACTGAATTGTGCACCCAAAATATAGTAAACTATATCTTTTACCACAATAGAGAAAATAACATTCCAGGTGTTGGGAGGCAATTCTCCAAAAATCTCCTTTCTGCACATCTTTTCTCCAACTTAAAAATGCCAGAGAGGATTATCACCATCAGGAAAGGGCTACAAGTAGAGATAGGCTAGTGGGACAAACTCCTTGTCATCTGTCCCTAGTGAGTAAGCCAGGAGTTGACATGAGTGCCTCTATACTCTGATTTTACAACTTTCATGATATAGTTGAGGTGCTGTTGGTGGGCAAATCAGAAGCCTTAGCTTTGGAGACTAGACAGGGTGTTCTTATCCTTCTACCAGCGAAACTGGCTGGTGACTCCAGGGATATTAGGAGGCCTGCTTGCTAAGTGTCATTTCTTTGTCCTGTTGGGCAGATTTATAATGCACCCAAGGAGACAGACCATCAAAAAGGAAGCTCTGCTCACTATTGGACTTTTTGGTACTGAAGACAGAATGTGCCTCACTTGGGCATTCTGTTTGGTCTTTTATATCAGCTAACCCACGAATCAGCATTCTTTGAGTGGGGCCAAACCAATAGCACTGAATACTCTCTTTGTCCCTTGGATCCTACATTGCAGTTTGGCAACATGTCATATGGTTTGCCTGAGTCAAGAAATTGCAGCAGCTGGCAATCTAACCTGATACCATTATCTGTCATCCCTGTGTGCTATGAAAAGAGACTCTCATGGGCACGGCTGCTCCTGAATCAATTGCTCTACCTAATGCTACCAGTGCAAGCTCCCAAACATGGACTCCACCTTGCACAGGTACAAACACACAAATTGGCATTACCTTTTTTCAGTCTGACTGGTACTAACTCATCTGCTTCTCCTGACTGCCGAGCAGCCTTGCAAGGCCATGTAGGGCTATCAGGGCTATCAGTGGCACGGCCCATTTGATGATCCAGACAATGTAAATGATGGTCCAAATGGAGTTTAACAACAAAACTGAAACTGGAGGACATTGTGACCCTATGTGTTAGACATTTGTATGTGAGAGAGCCACCAACTGTCTTGTCCATTGTGGATGAGGGTTGCTTTCTTGCGCTTTTATCACCTCCTGCCCTTGGTGGTGACACCAGAGATTAGCAGGTCACCCTAAACTGTATGTCATACAAGTCAACACATTAGCTTTAGACCACATCCTGGATTTCCAAATAACACCCACCGCTGTTCCCCATGATAGTCGATTGTGTTTGGGATCCTGGGAGGTGTGATTTCAGCTGCTACTAACCTTTCTGTTGCTGACTAACTTCTTGCTGCTTGGGTTTCTTGCTGTTTGGGTTTTGTTGTTGATTGAAATTAGCTTTAATCAGTATTTTTTTGTGGGAATATTTTTTTTGCTTATTCTTTTTTTTATTATTAGTTGTTCAAAACCTTACAAAGCTCTTGACATATCATATTTCATACATTTGATTCAAGCAGATTATGAACTCCCATTTTTATCCCGTATACATATTGCAGATTCACATCAGTTCCACATCCACTGTTTTACATATTGCCATACTAGTGTCTGTTGTATTCTGCTGCCTTTCCTATCCTCTACTATCCCCCTCCCCTCCCCTTCCCTCTCCTCCCAACTTCTCTCTCTACCCCATCTACTGTAATTCATTTCTCTCTCTTGTTTTTTTCCCCTTTCCCCTCATTTCCTCTTATATGTAATTTTGTATAACCCTGAGGGTCTCCTTCCATTTCCATGCAATTTCCCTTCTCTCTCCCTTTCCCTCCCACCTCTCATCCCTGTTTAATGTTAATCTTCTTCTCATGCTCTTCTTCCCTACTCTGTCCTTAGTTACTCTCCTTATATCAAAGAAGACATTTGGCATTTGTTTTTTAGGGATTGGCTAGCTTCACTTAGGATAATCTGCTCTAATGCCATCCATTTCCCTGCAAATTCTATGATTTTGTCATTTTTTAATGCAGAGTAATACTCCATTGTGTATAAATGCCACATTTTTTTTTATCCATTCGTCTATTGGAGGGCATCTAGGTTGGTTCCACAGTCTTGCTATTGTGAATTGTGCTGCTATGAACAT
>NW_026000108.1:42048443-42054722 GCF_001458135.2 Marmota marmota marmota | reverse complement strand
TATGTAATTCATTTTCAAAGTGTTCTTTCACTGTTTGGATTTGCTGTCTCATATCCTCTTTAAGATTCCATTCCATCTCTCTAAGGTATTCCTTGAGTTCTTTATTTGACCATTTTTCTGATGCCTCTAGGTCCTCCTGAATATTTAGGCTGTCCTGCATTGTTTGTACTCCTTTTCTTCCTTGCTTTTTCATGCTGCTCATGTTACTTCTTGTTGTGTTTGACTGCTGAGTTACTGTTTACTCTTATAAATTTATTTGAAGCTTGGGAGGAAAGGTATTAGAAGGGAAGGGAAGAAGTCACTAAAGAGAATGAGAGTAGGCAGGTAGAATTCAAGGAAGGGGGAATAAGGAAATTGAAAAGAAATGAAAAGACAAAAGAAAAAAATAGAAAATAAAAAAGAAAAAAATTTTTAAAAATAATCAAAAAAAAAGAAAATAATAAAAAAATTAAAAAAAATGAAAATGAAAAAAACCCAAATAATAATAAAAAAATTTAATAAATGCAGTCTTAGAGTTCGATTAACTTCTCTCCCAGTAGGTGGAGCTGTGCCCACTGGGCCAAGCTTCTCCTCTCAATACGCGGGAACCAATCACTGTGCAGCAGCTCCTCCTCCCAGACTAGGTGGGTCTCCAATCCTGAGTGCATAGGGCCTTTTCTTGTGTCTTGTCACTTCCCCACTTTTCCTCAAGCCAGGCCCAGCTCACCGGTGACGCTTACCACAATACTGGCTACACGCCAGGTCTGTTGCTCCCGGGAGCCCTATTTTCTTGAACGATTGGGCACACTCTCCCTGTTTGCCATTCCCTCAGACCCTAAGTTTGTGGAGCTTGGGGCTGAGAACCTCAGCGTATTTTGCTTGCCCTCCAGTAGCCACGCCCCCGGTAGCTGGTGCAAGAGACCTCAGTTGTCAGCACTGGTGGGAGCGGTAGCAGGGGTCCCACGCGGCGGGTCCCGTGCCACTCCTGATTCCCTCGGTCTGACTATCGTGCTCACGGGAGAGCTGGGAGGGGCCCTTAAGGTTTCCCCGCTATGTGGAGAGGGAAGGCTACGGGGTTACACACCTGTCGCCGCCAGTTTCAATGAAGTTATCTCCTCCACCACATTCTGGTGATGTCAGTTCTCTGCCATGGTGGTATCCCATGCAAATGGTGACAGTTCGTTCCCTTTGCCGGGTGACCAATGCAATGGGTGGGTCCTGACTGGCTCTCCCAAGCCCCGTCTCAATCCTGTGGCCACTGCCTATGAAGGCTCCGTTGGTATTAACCTCCGCAGGTTCAGAAGGGCCGACCAGTTTTTTCAGTGGGATCGTTTAGCGCTGAGTCACAGCAGTTTGTCTGCCATACTCAGGAGAATGGGAGCTTGAATTCAGCCGATCCGGGCTCGGTGTGTGTTCTGAGAGGCACAGACTGTTCGCCCCAGATCCACGTCAGCTCAACATTGCCTAGTGATACTGAGCAAACAGCATTTAGACGGTTTAAGACTCCCTATGCCGGCACAGCTGAAGAGGTCAGAGACTTGATCTCTCTGCGTGTGCCGCCATGTTGGATCCCTCAGCTTTAATCAGTATTGAATGAGATAAATTGAACAGGTTTTGGTCCTAGCCTGTGTTGGCCAGATTAAGCAGGGTAGCCAACAGAGTGGGATACTTAGATGAAGATGCAAGTTTGGCTACAGTCTGCACAGGTCATTTCTCAGCATTCTGTTTTCAGTGAGCAACCTTATGGCTTGAAGCACTGTCCACTGGGGCAAAGAGCAGGCTTACTTATTGCCTGCAATGAAAGAGGTGGATCCACTAAGCTCAGTGTTTCTGGTGGCAACCTCAGCATACTTAGCATTCATCTGTGCCTCTCTCCACTGCCTCATAGGGTTTAGTGGTCAAAAGGCACCAATGCAAACATTGCCGCTTATGCTGCTTGCTGTGCCATGCGTAATAAAGGCCTTCACATCTAATCCTGCCGTTTCCTGGTTTCTGCCAGCATTCATGAAACACTGATATGCTAACTCAATAGCTTGTGAGTAAAATGAAATCAAATCCTAGACCCACTCTCTTTCAATTTCTTCACCATATATTATTCTAGTTGAAGTCTGCAGTATTTCTTGTTCTGAATTTCAGCACTTTAAATTTTATCTAAACGTATGCATTTCATCTGTTGTATTAGCATATTATCATTCTTCGTATTTTTAGATTCCTGTTATCTGATGCATGGGTACTGGTCTCCCTCCTCCTTTTGTTTTGAATTTTATTTTTTCTTGATGAGCCTTGTTTCAAAAAGTTTATTCATCTTTTTAAAGAGTCAACTCTTAGTTGTGCTCGTCTTGATTTTTTGGTTGGTGGTAATTGTTCCTTATCTTTTTTTTTTTTTTTTTTTTTTTTTGGTCCTTTACTGATTTCATTATGTATTAGTGGGCAGCAGGGGGTGCTGTGCTCTTTTCTAACCTTTTGAGTTAAATGCTGCTTATTTGTTAAGTTTTTATTTCTTGGCTAACAAATGTAAGTCGTATGTTTTCCTCCCATTAGGCCATTTCTGTGCTTCACAATTTTGATTCTTCTGCTTTCATCATTATTCAATTAACATTTCTAAATTATTGCATGTTCCTTATGAATTCCATTTTTACCCAAGAGCGATTAAGAAAGAAGTTTCCAAACACATTAATGTTTTACATTTTAAAAGTTTACACATTGTGGTCAGAAAAATAGTTAAATAGTTAATAGTTAATCCTTTTTAATCTAAGGCTTCCTTTGTGGTCTAATGATTTACTATTATTACTACTTTTTGGAGTGCTAGGAATTGAGCTCAGAGCATCATGCATGACAGGCAGAAGCTCTGCCCTGAACCAAACTCCCAAATTTATAGCCTATTTTTTTTTTTTTTTTGAGACAGGATCTGACTATGTCGGTTCAGGTTGGCCTTGAACCTGTGATCCTTTACCTGAGTCTCCCAAGTGGCTGGGTCTGAAGGCATATGAACCTGGCTGTATGTTCTATTTTTTAGATATAAGAGATATGCTTGGGGTAAAAATTAGTTTATTTGGTGTGGAGTTTTATATGTGTATATATGCAAGTAAAGCCATATCCTTATGATAGTGACAACTTGTCCAATTGTTATTTTTACCAGTATATAACACCTTTTAGTCCCTTTTTTCCCCCTAAAATTCTATCTTGTCAGAATAATGAAAGATTGGTACTTGAGCTTTCCCTTTGTTCCCCCATTTGCCTAGTGAATCTTTTATTTTCAAAATTCCTTAGCCTTGTATTTCAAGTATCTCTCTTGTAGTTGACATTATTTTTAAAATCCAATCTGAGCCAGATATGTTGGTGCACACCTGTAATCCCAGCAACTTGGGAGGCTGAGGCAGAAGGATCGTAAATTTGAAGCCAGCCTCAGCAATTTAGTGAGCCCCTGTGTCAAAGTTAAAAAAAAAAATCCAATTTGATTCTTTCAATTGGCAAGTTTTACCCCCATTTATATAGTTACTTTTGTATAAGGATTTATTTTTGCCCTTGTTTCATGTTTTCCATTTATCATACTTTCAAATTCCTTTATTTTTTTTCTGCTTTCCACTGCAGAGATTAAGTTTTCTTCTGCTGGTTTGAAGTTAAATCTCTTTAAAATTGTCTAAAAGTGACTTTATTACTAGTGAATGGGCAGCCTATTTAACTTCTCTTGCCTGTGTGTTTACCTTTAAAATTAGGAGGCTAAAGATAACAATATGCTTATTGTGGAAATTAAACGAGTTAATATGCATAAAACTCTCAGAATAGTGCCTAGAAGAACAAAGCTCTGTGTGTTTACTCTTATATCATTATGATGGTCACTCTTAGGACCCATATAGTGTTATTGCTGGCTGTCAATTTCTGAAACATCAGGATCTATAGTCTCCCAAGAAGACAGTGTTTTACCTTATATGACTTTGCTCTCTTTCCTTCCCAGTATCAAGTATCTAGTTTGTATTATCTAGGTTTTTGGTCTGAATTATTATGAATATACTTTCTCCACTTCTTTTCTGGTCACAAATAGATGGAAATAGTCAGAGGGTAGATATAGTTCATAGTGCAATAGGAAGACAGGAAATTGTACGGATACAGATACATTTTAATAGATTTGGAGAGTTTCCATTTTCTCCATTGGGCGGGAAAGGTAAAAGAAAAAAAGAAAATCCAAAAGCTGAGAGGAAGAGATTTAAAGGTCTGAATAAAGAGGTATGAAATACTTGGGGAGAAATTAAGTGTGGATTGATTACAAAAATGTCTAAGAATTGACAGAGTGCTGAGTCCTTGATTTTAAGGGCCAGGAACTTGAAAAGACCTGGATGGTCATGTTTTTCCAGTTCCATCCACTAGCTTAGGTATAGATGCAGAGCAGCTAGAGGAATTGAGTATAAACAAGATTCAAGTTTTCACTCCAGAGGGACAAGAAAATTTAGGGTATATACAAGGACCATGATGTTTTGCTGCAGTCTGGCTGGGCACAAATCACGAGCCGCTGAAGCAGGAACAAACTTTATTTCTGAACTCCACCAGCACACTCCACACACGCTCCCGGGAACTCCTCCCGAACGCCACGCGGCTCATCCAGGAACAAGAAGCCGGAAATATCCTCCGGAAATCCCTCCTCCTGCACTTTCCCAACCAATGGGAACCCTCTGGGAATCCCTGGGAATCCCCATGAGAACTCCAAAGTAGCGTGAGAACTCCAAAGTAGCGGCTGAGGCGGATAGTAATGCCTCGCCTGTCAATCAATACTATTGGCAAAATGCCAGGGGCCATTCCAACTCAGCTGTGGCTCTCAGCATCTCCCCCCACTCGGTTTAATTAAACAACAAGCAATGTGGCTTAGGGACCGTGCCTGTTAGTTTGTCCAATACACATATGGTCCTTACCCGTCATTGGATGAGCTGACCTCTAGGCGTCAGCCCTCTGTCTTAGGTTGGTACCACTGCAATTGGATCATACCCGTCACTGACTACCGGTCCAGCATACAGCTATACTTGTGGGTAGGCCTTTGCACCAGTGGGGGGGTGAGGTTCTTTGCCTCACCTCTGTTGGCCCCCAAATTTTAGACCATCACTAGCAGAAGGGAGGAGGATACAGAAATGCCATGACACTAAGCCAATTGACGGCTCCTTTGAAAAATTGTACCACCGGTGACACCATCAGCAAAGATACTCCAGCACTACCACAATTCGCTGCACCAACAGATAGATCACAATATATACAAGTGATACATTGTCCAGGCAAGTTCTGCAAGCAGTTCAAAGTGGAGGAATCTATCAATATGTCCATTTCCTCCCAAAGTAAATCGACTCCTTGATTGAGCATTACTTGTTGAGTTATTATTCATTGATGCATCAGTTTATACAGTTTACTGTGATAGCTATCAAAGAAGCTGTAGTTTGGTTTTATCTTTGTCTTCACCGGCGCTGGGATGAAGATAGGAATTCTGGCAATGATGCTAAAAAAAAATTATGTAACATTCCAACAGGCACTAAGAAAACAATTTTCTGAACAATTGACATTATCCTGAACAGAATTATTAAACATAATGAAAAGGAAAGGTGAAAGTAAACAAACAGATCTGTTAACCTCCTTATTTGTACACACATTAAAACAATCCTCAACAGCTGTTTACCCAATTTAAATTAAACCATTAAAATCACATGAATAAAAAAAAATTTGGATCCATTTTTTCATGATCACTCCTCATATATGATATATGGACATACGCACACAAAGACATACAACACGAAACACAAGTGTGCACACAAATGTACAACACATAAGATAATAGTAAAGGCTTTTAGCTTTACACAGGTGAAATCTCCATTGCAATGTTTAAAAACTCCACAGTCAAAAAATAAAACTGATCAGAAAAACATTAACCTAGGTCTGTATGAGCTCAAAAATAAAATAGAACTTTATGATGTGGGAAAAGGCAATAATAAAATAGATATTGAAAAAAGCATCCTGGTTAATCACTGTCGCAGATGTAAGAATAGCCAAGCTGGAGCTCTGGATATCAGCTGTTATGGATTTGAGTCAAATCATCTTCTTTTTGGTCTGTAGAAATTGCTTTGGTTAGTCTCTCTGGAATCCAAATCGGCTGTTGTTCTCCCTGTGGAAATACACAAAGAGAACCCCAACTCCAGACAATCACTGGGTCAGGACCTTTCCATTGTCCTGTTAGAATATCTTTCCAAAGTACCTTAGGCTTATGTACATTTTTTTGACACATATGCCTTTCCCCAGCACTAAGCCCTGATGAATCCAAATTTAAAA
>NW_026000108.1:42026598-42045897 GCF_001458135.2 Marmota marmota marmota | reverse complement strand
GGTTTGTTTTTTACTAATTTCTAATCTACTATAAAGATAACACAACCCAATAAGATAACACAAAACAAAACCGAAACAGAATGAAACAAAAACGGAACAAAAAATCGTTGTATCGATTTTCCTATTTTCTTGACATGTGCATTTGTGTTCTATTTCTATCTCTTCCTCAGGGGCAAACAACTTCAAACCTTGAGCCAACCATTTTTCCCAGTTTGCCTGAGAAAGTTCTAGGGATAGGCAGCTTGAAACAAAAACAAAACAAATCAAAACAAGAACACATTGTTTTTTGAAATGGTCACCCATTCTCTCGCCTTCCCTTAGGGGCGAGCAATTTCACTTACCCCCCCTCCCCGAGCTTCAGGTGTTCCCCACACGGGTCGCCAAATGCCACAGTCTGGCTGGGCACAAATCACGAGCCACTGAAGCAGGAACAAACTTTTATTTCTGAACTCCTCCAGCACGCTCCACACACGCTCCCGGGAACTCCTCCCGAACGCCACGCGGCTTGTCCAGGAACCAGCAGCCGGAAATATCCTCCGGAAATCCCTCCTCCTGCACTTCCCCAACCAATGGGAACTCTCTGGGAATCCTGGGAATCCCCACGAGAACTCCAAAGTAGCGGCTGAGGCGGATAGTAATGCCTCGCCTGTCAATCAATACTATTGGCAAAATGCCAGAGGCCATTCCGACTCGGCTGTGGCTCTCAGCAATGTTTATACAAAATAAAGGGAGGGTGATGGAATCCATTTTGTAGAGATCTAGTAATATCATACATGTTTGGGAAAGGTGTAACAGAGTGATGTAGATAAAGGGGTGAGTAGGATGCTAGCAATTGAGGGTTTGTTTTGGAGAAAAGGTCTGCCTGTTTCCCAGGCTGGCCTTCTAAGTAGCTGGTACTATAGGCACACACTACCACACCTGGGTATAAATTGAGACTTTGAAGGTAATAAACAAGATCAAGAGCAGTGTTCTTCAAAATACAGGTTGGTCCATTCATGGGTCATGAAATCAATTTGGTGGGTCAATTTCTTAAAGCAGCACTATTAACCATGGCACTGTTAGAATTAGAGAATCTAAAGCAATATGGAGATTCCTTTGAAAACTAGAAATGGAACCACCATATGACCCATCTACCTCACTCTTTGGTATATATACAAAGGATCTAAAATCAGCATGCAATAGGCATGCAGCCACATCAATGTTTATAGCACCACAATTCAAACAGCCAAGTTATGGAACCAACCTAGGTGCCTGTCAATAGATGAGTAGATTTAAGAAACTGGTGTGGATACACAATGGAGTATTACTTGGCTATAAAAAAGAGTTACAACAATTGCCAATAAATGGGTGGAAATGGAGGCCATTAAACTAAGTGAAATAAACCAGACCTGGAAAGTCAAAGGCAGAATGTTTTCTCTGATATCTAGAAACTAGTCCAAAATAAGGGAAGAAAAAGAAAAGTATGTGTGAAGGGGGGGACTTCCTTATCAAAACAGAAGATCAATGGAGTAGAGGAAGGGGAATGAAGAGAGGGTGGAGGAACACAGTAAGAGAAGAAGAGTGGAAAGAATCTGACCTAACTTTTCCTATGTACATATATGACTATATAGCACAGTAAATCTCACCTTCATGTATATCCACAAGGCACTAATTAAGATAGAGGGCAGGTACCATAGTCTAATGGTAATTAATGTTCTTAACAAAAGCATTTGCAAGTAGAAAAAATTTACATCTATTCACAATACATGCACATTTGTTTATGCAATTTGTTGACAGATTATTAACAGAAATTTTGACTTCATTTCTTCTATTTTGAACTAACTGGATAATAAATGAAAGTCCTTAAAAGGAAAAAAAGGTGCCTGGCACCTAGTTCAGGGATATCATAATATGATGAAATTTGATTTGAATAAATTTTATTTAATTTTAGATTTAAGAACATTGCTAATATAAAAGTTTTTAAAATATTTATAAGAACAAGAAAAATAAATCAACTGGAATGTTTATTGGTAAATCTGTCAAGCTCCATAATTTAAAATTATTTAAAACAAAATTTAAAATATCTGTAAAATGTCAGAACATTTAGTATTTTAAGATAAAACACATTTTTAAAATAAATTGTAGAATCATGGTTATGAAAACAATTTTATGGCAAGCTATACAATTTTAAATTACAGAAAACTAAAAATGAAATATCTAACAAAATATGTCATGCTACTGCTTTGGGGGAAAAGGTGGGGACAATGTTTTTCATTTTATTTACATATATTTATTAAAAGATTTTCCATGACATTGAAAATAGTCCCACTTCCCTTGTATTTTGCTACAATACATGGATGCAAAGGAGATAGGCTACATAAAATTACAAAGATTGTGTGAAAGTAGGCCACCTTATGCCCAAGACACTGAACACTGAAGTACTGCAAAGGGCACACTCTGAACACACACAGCACACAGGTTACAGAAAAAGCGCACTGCCAACCTCCAGTACACATGTGAACTCCACTTCATTAAACCAGCAAGGAAACAAAATACATCATAAGTAAATGATTTTTCATTTTCCTTTCATTAGTTTTTATGTTCTTTTTCAATCATAATGAAATCTGCTAGAACAGGATTTTATTCAGATGTGTACAGTTTAAACACGATTCATTTTTGTATCTGACATTCTATTTTGTATTTTTTAAATTAACATATGCATATACCTAAATTCCTTTAAATTACAACCTTGAAAATGAATTGTAAAAAGCTGTTTCAATTTCTATGCCAAAGGGTCGTGTTTATATACTATTCTGGAAGACTGGTAAGTTACAACATCAAGATTAAAAACAAAAATTAATATCATTGAATACATATTGGAAGTTTAACAAAATATTTTACTGTATTTACTTTTATATTCTGAAATTTTAGGCTAACATACCAAGGAATTTTATACACTGGAAAAAAGTTCCAAATTTCTGTTCTATTGTTTTACAAAATTCTGAATATAGCTTTTAGCTTGATTTTGATAGAATCTACATTATATGAAGAGCCCATGTGACAATCAAAATAATTCAATATTGTATATAATATACAAATTTATATTTCCCATCACAATTCTTCTGGTTGGCAATAATTAATGACACATGGTAATTATTTTATCAAGACCTCTGATATTAAGACTAGACTTGAATATATTCCCCTTGATGACAGCAAATCTGTGAATAATTAATTTTACATTCAGAAGGAAAAAGCTTGACAGCACAGAATCAAAATGATAATTCTTTGTGAGTAGATTAAGGTATTGGTTATAAACAGAGGCATGAAAACTAAAAACACTTTAAAAATAAGTACTGTAAAATATTTACACACATATATCATGGCTCATTTAGAAATAGATTATTAAAGCATAATGTGCACAATACATTATATTAATTCACAGTACAAACACATTTTAAGGAGTAATTTAAGTCAGGAATAATAAAAATATACATATCACATCAGTTAAGCACTATTAATACATATTTTGTTTTGTCATACATATGAAAATATACATAGAGTTCTTTTCAACCAAACTTTTTACATAAATATTCAGTGATTTAAATAAAAGTTGCCAGAGGTAGAATTTGTGTCAATGCTCATGATTTTCAGGAACAAGTACTTCAAATATTTCATTACTGTTGTGTTCTTTTAAATATCCATAAAGAAACTCATGGAAAATCATTATTCTGAAAAGAGTAGGAGAGAAGGTGGGTTAAGAGATATACAATAAACAAGTTTATTCAATGTATCCATAAAAAACTGAAATTCAATTATGTTTTAAAAATATAGTCTCCAAATAAAACCTTATGCCCCAAATACAGATTATATATAAAGTACTGTTCTACTTCTTCAAATTAAAAAGTGCTATTCTATACTTTAAAATAGTGATTCTGATTTCCTTATTCATCTTTTCTGAATTTTACATTTTCTCAGCATAAGTGACAGTGTGATATAAGAAGAAACACATATTTGGTCTCTATCCCTGCTTTTTGGCAGATGGCTCCTTAAAATCTCCAGAGCGATAGTAGTGTCTTCTCTATGGTAATGAGATGACTGTGGCTGAGGGGCTCTTAAATAGCTTCTGAATAGGGGCCAGTCACCAGGAAGACCAAGGCATGATCTGGGAAGGAAAAAGCATTGAAGGCTGAGTTGATCTAATCATTCACAGCTATGTAATGAAGACTCCATAAAAACACAAATGGACTAGGTTGGGAAGCTTCCAGAAGCTGAACACCAGGAGGTGTCTGGAGTTGATCCTGGAAAGGTCATAGAAATTCTATATCCCTTCCCTGGTACCTTGTCCTTCCACCTGCCTGTATCCTTTGTAATAGGTAAATGTAAGTAAAGTGTGTCCCCAGAGTTCTGTGAGCCATCTAGCAAATTAACTGAATTTAGGGAGAAGGCTGTGGGAAAGTGGACTTACAGTAGGTAGGTCAGAAGCTCAGGTTACAACCTAGGGCTTACAACTGGTATCTAAAGTGTGAGAAAGGAATCCTGTGGACCGAACCTCTTCCCAATGGGATCTGACACTATTTTCAGGTAAAAAGAGTAAGAAGGAAATGACAAGACACCCAGTTAGTGTACAATAGAGAACGTGGTGTTAAAAATGTTTCGCTGAAGAGTGTATAAAAGTAGGAAAAATATTTTAGTTTTTTTCTATCTCAAATATCATATACCAGTGGCTGGGGCTGGGGCTCAATGGTAGAGTGCTTGCCTAGCATGTGTGAGGCACTGGGTTCGACTCTCAGCACTGAATATAAATAAATTAAATAAAGGTCCATTGACAACTAAGAAATACTTTTTAAAAATCATGTATCAGGGCTGGGGATGTGGCTCAAGCGGTAGCGTGCTTGCCTGGTATGCGCTGGGCGCTGGGTTCGAACCTCAGCACCACATAAAAATAAAGATGTTGAATCCACCGAAAACTAAAAAATAAATATTAAAAAATTCTCAAAAAAAATCATGTATCAGATACAACAGTCAAAAAAGTAAGAAAATTAGATTGTATATTTTAATTACTTAGAGAAACAATAGTCTAAAAAATCATTTCATGGCCGAGCACTTCAATTCTGAGTGCACATGGGGGAATTTTTTAAAATTAGTTTTGGTGACAATATTTAGAAAATATGAATAAGAATGGATTACTAGTCAAAAATCTCATTAGGATACTTTGAAACTCAATTGTGAATTATTACCAAATTTAAAACTGTGAATTTGTTAATGGTTGTGAAAGTTTTCTAATCCACATGCAATAGGACAGTTAAAAGGAAAAAAATAACAAGTATTAGTGAGACTGTGGAGAAAGGAAACCTTTGTACAGTGATCATGGGAACATAAAAATAGTGCAGCAATGTGGGAAACAGTTTGGCAGCTCCTAGGAGGTAAAACAGAATTATTGTGTAAACCAGCAATTCTACTCTTGGGTATACTCCAAAAAATTTGAAAATGAAGAAAAACAGATATTAGCACACCAATGTGCACAGCAGCATTATTTACAATAGCCATAATGTAGAAACACTGATTAAAAGGTAAAAATAAGATGTGGTATCCTGTAAGATGGATGAACCTTGAAAACATCCTAAGCAGAATAAGCCAGGCATAAAAGGAAAATGTTGTATTACTTCAGTTATATAAAAATTTACAATAGGTAGATTCATAGAGATAGCAAAGTAGGTTAGAAGTTACCAGGGGCTGAGAAAGTGGGGGTGTAAAAAAGTAAAGAGTTACTGCTTAATGAATATGGGAATTTCTAAAAGGTTTTAGAAATGGTGATAGCCAAATGGCATTGTGAAGGTAATTAATGCCACTGAGTTATATACTTAAAAGAGTTAAAATGGATGGGGCTGGGGATGTGGCTCAAGTGGTAGTGCGCTTGCCTAGCATGCATGAGGCACTAGGTTCGATTCTCAGAACCATATAAAAATAAAGATATTGTGTCCACCTAAAACTAAAAAATAAATATAAAAAAAAGTTAAAATGGGAAAATTCATGTTATGTTTTATAGCCACTTAAAAAAAGTTTTCTAATTGATCTCAGCTTGAGGGATTGCCCTATCAGTGGTTCTGAAAGTCTGTGGATTCCTGAGATTTCCCAAGATTCTTTTAGGGGGTCTACAAGGGCAGGCCTTGTAGAGGAATTATTTGCCTTTTCATGATTATGTCCTCACAGGTTATGAGTGAGTTCCCAGAGGTGACATGATGTGAAAGGCTAGGGTATAAATTTAGACTTGTAGGTCATAGGTTCTATCACAACTACTCAACGCTGCTGCTGGAGAAAAGTATTCTAGTTTGTAAACCATGGCTATGCACTAATAAAGCTTAATTTACAAAAGCAGGCAGTGGGATGGATTTGGGCTGCAGACTCTAGGTTGCCAGCTTCTAATCAAAATTATAACTGTCAATCAAGCATGAGAAAACATCTATCACACTGTACAATGCTTTATAGTAAGAAGGTGAACTGTCACCTAACCACATTCAAAGTAACACAGCAACTTAGAAGTTGTGGGAACACAGAACTCAGACTGAGTGAGAGGAAAATAAATGTTTTAAATAAATAAACATAAAGGCAATCAATCAGGAATTATTTAAACCCAGGCCCTACAAACACAGGGGTGTCAGCATGTTATGTTAAAGCATAGCACATAACTAAGTTCATAATAAGGATTCTGAGTCCTCAAGCAAATATCAATTATCTTCTACATATAGTACTTCTATTAAAAGGAGGCAAACAAACACATCAACTTAAAAAAGACTGATGTAACTATTTTTGTCAATGAGTCTGCATTATTCACAGTCACTACTTGTCAAACTCTGGATCTGACTCATGCTTCTTTCCCATTCATTCCAATTTCCAAAGAATTAGCATATCCCTTTGACCCTCAGTCAAATGTATCCTAACTTGTCTTTACAACTACTTTGGAAAATAGTTTTGCCATAACTACTAAAGTTTGAGCATATGCATATTCAGTGAGCCTACAATTTTACCCTAAGAGGTATACCCAGAGCACTTCGTAAAAGTCCACACTGGGAACTATACCATTGTCAGAATGAACAAATGAACCGTGGCAAGTTCACAGAAGGGTATTTCATTCTGCAGCAACAAGACTGAATGATTTACAAGTTCACATAACTGGATGGACAAATCTCACAAATATGTTGTTGAGGAGAAGAAGCCAGAAATCTACGTTTTCATTTATAAAGTGTCCAAACAGGCAAAAAGAATATATGTGACAGTGAAGACACTTTTAGAGCAGAGCTAGTGCCTATAAGACAGTACAAGAGGTAATATTTTGTTTGTTGATCTGAGTTAGGTAGGCTCAGTTTGAAAATTCATTGAGCTGTATAGATATGGTGTCTTGTTCTAAGTATGTTACAATTTACTTTAAAAATTCTGCCCTAGCTTTCAATGTTATAATACTGATTCTAAACTGCTTACACTAATCTTTTTCAAACCTCTTACATATCTCCTTACCTTTAGTTTCTATCCTTTCCAATATGGCTCAAACATGGCTGTGACGTTAATCCACTGAAAACAATTCTTACATCTTTTTAAAAAAAATACTTATTTTTTTTAGTTGTAGTTGGACACAATACTTTTATTTCACTTACTTATTTTTATTTGGTGCTGAGGATCGAACCCAGGGCCTCATTCGTGCTAGGTAAGCACTCTACCTCTAAGTCACAACACCAGCCCTAATTCTTATATCTTATCCCCTTTTTGGTACCCATTTTATAGACAGAAGGACCTTTAATGGCTCCCCTGACTTACAGAATAAAGTCTACAATCTCTAGTCTTCACATTCAATATACTTTGTGTACTCTGACTCTACTTTCCAAACTTTCCTCCTCCCTCATTATCTCTCCACAACCAGACATTCCAGCCAAGTTGAATATACCATGCCATGTACAATTATGTGTCTTTGCCTACACTTCTACCAGTTATTATTAGTATCTTGAACGTTGTACTTTATCAAATACCTTCCTATAATGCCTCATATTATTATCTTGCATTTTTGCTGCTTTGTTTATCTCTATTTTTTGCTGTGGTAGGCATTAAACACAGGGCCTTGTGCATGCAAGGTAAGTAATCTACCACTGAACTATATGACATAAAATAAAATGCATGTGCCATGAATGTTCGGTTTAATGAGTGCAATTGTAGATACTGATAGAACCACCCCCACCAAAACAGAATATTTCCCATTATTCCAGGAAGCTCCCCTGAACACCTTTCCAGGCAATCTCCCCTCCCGTGACAAAGAAAACTACCTGAATTTTTACAACTTAGATGTTTTGCCTGACCTTGGTGTTAGATACCTACTTTTCTAATAACTATACACTTATATGTTCAGGAGACTGTAAAGGAGACTTCAGAGTAGAACTAAGGGGTGGTGTAGGAAGACCATGTCGACGCATCTCTTGGACTGCTCGTTCTCTGTGGGAAAAGATCAAATAAGACGGATTATATTCAAGCACTATGAAAACTCAAAAAGTGGCACATGCAAACATCAGATGCTTTTTGGTGTTTTTTTAATTAATTGATGCTTTCTTCTTTTTTTTGTGGTAGTGGAGAATGAATCCAGGAAGCTAGGCAATCCATATTTGAATCCACATGCTAGGCAAGTGCTCTACCACTCTGCTATATCCCTATCCCTAATTAATTAGTATTTCTATTAAATTTATTTTATTTTATTTTTGTTTGGTCCTGCAGTATGATGCCTAGGCTGGTCTTGAACTTGTGGGTTCAAGTGATCCTTCCACCTCAGCCTCCCAAATAGGTGAGACTACATCACTGCACCCTGCCCTAGCATTTCTACTAAATTTGAATCCTATGTCTTTGTAGGATTTTTAAGCACTAGGTAAAATATTTCAATTAAAAATAATATGCATTGTAAGAGACTGTTCAAAGCAATTATACTATAATCATGTTGTAATAATAGGACATCATTAAAATAATATTTTAGAAATAGAATGCTCATGAAATAGTTACCAAAAAAAGAATACTAAGTTTACAATCAGACAGACACACATAGGCACATACACAAACACATGACTAAAAATGCTAATAGTGGAAGGGAGAAGTTATAATTTTAATTTTCTTCTTTATACTTTAAAAAAACACCAAAATCTGTTTAATGTGTTCTTAAAAACTAAATATTTCCACGATAGCAAGCCAGTTCCTCACCTGACTTGACCTTTCTGTGGGATTTGCTAACCACTCTTGGCTTTCCTGACACTATCATCTCCTGATTCTCCTTCTAACCTACACATTCATTTTTCAGTTCTTTTACTGAATCCTTCTCTTTTGCCTATATTTCACATGGTGGTGCTCTTTGGGCTAGGTTTACATTCTCTTTTCCTAAGCTTTTTTATGTGCCAGTACTCTCCTATGCTTTGGATCCACATACAAGTTTCTGTTGGATATTCCACACATTAGTGCACACAAGTTAATACTGATTTTAATTCTTAAAGCAGATCTCATGTGTTTATAACATTTGGGGATTGAATTTTTCAACATAAAGAGGATGAACCAAAATAGTAGTATGAAAATGACTAAGGTATAAAGAATATAAATTGTTGAGCTTAAGAGCACAGTCTTTAGAATTGGACCAAAACTCCTGCATTTTAGTGTTGGCTCTGTCACTTACAACCGTGTGACCACAGGTTGCTATAATATAGGCAAAAAAGGCTGTTAGTAGGATTTACAGACAAACACATTCCACAGGTACCCAACACCTCCAACATACCCTAAATTGACCCTTGCTTACTGATGTAGGCTAGGACAGATTTCATTTCCCAGTGGGTCAATCAAATCCTATACTCACTTCTATACCTGCAATTACATAATGTCTATATACAAGTGTGTCTCCCTCATTATAATGTGCTCCCTGAGAATTAGTTATTCATCTGAGTTCCCTATTTAATTGGTATTCTTAGCAGGTGGTACAGTGCCTAGCCTATAATGGAAACACGATATCAAGACTATCGTGGAGGGGCACACTCCATAATAACAAGTTCTTTTTTATCTTATAGTGAACTTCTATAAGATGAATTCAGAAGGACAGGAACACTAAAATATATTCAGTTCCAGTCTATCAGATCACCCTTACGTGGCAAATTACCTCCTGTTTTTAGGTATATAAACCCAACCTTCTCATTACTTTAAAAAACAACCATTTAAACTTTTGTGTAAGGGAAATCGTATATTATCTGCACTTCACTAATTTCTCACTTAAGCCCTAGGACTATGCTTGCTCCTCAGAGGAAAGAGCTTCCAAGTTGTTTCCTCCTCAATGGCTTCCTTTCCCATCTCTCAATGCACACAAATCTAGCCCTCTTCCTTCTTCCTGCCTCAGAATTGCCATTGTCAGAAATGAAAGTCCATTTTCTCTGATTCTGGGTTTACCCCCACCCCCCAGCAAGCATCATGATTATGCTGTCATTTCCTTTGTGGGCTATTCAGAGTCTATGGCCAAGACCTCAAGTCTATGCCTTGAGTTCTTTGGTATCCACGATTTCCACCTAGCTCAGTGTTTCTCAAACTTTTTTTCATCACTACTCTCTCAAAGGAATTTTCTTAGACTTTTCTCCCTCAGATTATCCTGTTACCCTTGAAATTTTAGTACACACAAGTTAATACTGATTTTAATTCTTAAAGCAGATCTCATTTGTTTATAACATTTGGGGATTGAATTTTTCAACATAAAGCAAATGAACCAAAATAGGAGTATGAAAATGATTAAGATGTAAGGAATATAAATTGTAGAGCTTAAGAGCACAGTTTCTTTAGAATTGGACCAATACTCCTGCATTTTAGTGTTGGCTCTGTCACTTACAACTGTGTAACCAGTTTGCTATAAAAGGCTGTTAGTAGGATTAACAGACACACACATAGTGGCCTGCAAACATTTGTTAATTGCTCTTATGATGATGATCATCATCACATTCATGATTAGTAATTATTCAACTTGGACTATATTTAGGGGGCTCTTGGAGGGGTTGCTGTTGACTATCTATCTATACCCTCTGAAATATTGCTCTACTTTTGCCCTGTGGAACACTACAGGAAACAATAATACAACATTTGCTATTTTATTTACTGCAGGTTGTTATCTTTCACATTACTTGTTGCCTTTTTAGGAATAATTACCAAGGGACTTTATATATTAACGTGATAACAAAATTTGTTGTTTGCAAGCCATATTAAATCCTTTTTGGAACAGAACAGAGAATACATAAAAGCACTGGTGCTAGCTGGGTGCGATGGCGCACACCTGTAATTCCAGCGGTTCAGAGGGCTGACGAAGGAGGATGGCTGATTGCCAGCCTCAGCAAAAGAGAGGTGCTGAGCAACTCAATGAGACCTTGTCTTTAAATAAAATACAAACTAGGGCTGGGGATGTGGCTCAGTGGTGGAGTGCCCTTGAATTCAACCCCCGGTACCAAAACAAAACAAAACAAAACAAAACAAAAAAACCTCAAAACAACAACCACAAAAAAACCTCACTGGGACTTAAAATTATTTTCTTACCGTTCATATCTTTCAGTTGAAATCTGCCTTTTCATAGTATCATAATCTGTTTGTAATTGTGTCACTTTAGATCGGAGCATGGCATTTTCCCGGCTTTGACTAGTTCTTAAAAATAAATTTAAAGATCACAGAAATAAAAAACAAAAGTTTCATTTTGTTGAGTCAAGTGCTATAGGTTTTTTTCTAAAATCAATAAACACAAATGGAGGTGATTCTTAAGGATAGGAAAATATAAGATCAAGACTTTTCTATAATAATTCTCTAAACTTCTAATACAAAGTTTTTTGTTTTTTTTTTCCATTCATTTAGTTTACTTATCATTTACTGAGCTTCTAATATCTGTCAGGTACTGCAGTAAGTGCTGGAAAACAAATTTGAACAACACAAACTATAACCCAAGACACAAAGTATCTTCATTGGCTCTTTCTTGCTTTTTGCCTCATGAAAAGATTTTAAACTTATTTTAAAAGCCCATTCTTCTACTTGCACTCTCAACTCTGGATTTCCTCCCCTCTCCCAACAAACATGCCCAAAACTTTCCATCTAAAATGAGGTCATTATCAGTCTCCCCAACAGTAATCAATGCACTTAACAAGTGTCAAATCCCTTCTTTTTTGTCTTTTTCTCAGCCATAGCTGAGACACAGACCCATCTTCCTGTCCCGACACACTCTTTCCTCCACTGACTTCTCTCTTTATTCCTCACATTTGGGCATTTACCTGAAGTTTACCCTCTCACTCACTCTCACCAGGTACCACCTTGGCAGTGAAGATACCCAAGCCTACATTTCTAAACATAATCTCCCCTGAGCTACTCTTCTGAATTTCCAAAGCAGGAGACAGATACATCAAATATTTTGGTTTCGTACCACCATTCACACTCTCACACTTTATCTTCCCCCAAATTAAAAAAATTATATTTAACAAGTATTTTTCTCATCTAGGTTGATTTATGACACTTACACTTTGCTTTCTGAAAGGGTTAACTTCTCCTTAAGTAGCTGAATTTCTGTATCCTTCTCGTGGGAGGTTAAACGAGTATGAAATTCTTTATCTCTATTTGTAGCCAACAATGATTCAAGGTTTTTAATCGTGTGTCTCTCACTTGACAGTTGTTTTTTTAACAGCTCTGATTCTGACTTCATATTTTCTAATTCTACCACAGCCTACAGGAAAAGCAAAGATTAATTCAGTATAATTTTAGACTTTGAAAAATTATCTGACAATATAGCTCTGCAGAACTATTTACCCATCCTTTGCTTCATTTGGGGTATTGGTTAAATATTTTAAACCATTTTTTCAATTATAAGAACATCTCATTTTAAAATAATCTTTGCTACTCTAAGGACTTATTTAGTTAAAAGATATTCTCCAACCCTCAAGCAGTTCTCACTCATACTTCGTTGTCAAGAGAGGGTCTTTAACATAAAATCCTAAAATATACCCGCACCATCAGCATGAGGTCCTCTGGTTTACCAAATATACTGACTACATAGTCAAACCAGTCACTTTGAGAACCTGAAAACACACTACTAGATGAGTAAACATTGAGAACACTCATGTTTGAAAACATATCCTAGGGTATTTAAAGTAACACCTTGGTTTGGAATGGGAAGTTTTAGCAAAGTAAATTTGTTAATTAAATGAAGACTTAAATGTCTTGAGATTTTTATCAGAAAAAGTATTTCACTTAGGAAGCAATGAATTACTCAATCTTTTGTTGAAGTCTAACTTTAAACAAAGAAAAATTGGGATATGTTTCTAATCTATAGTGAGAAAATTCATAATCTCTAAGCATCCACCCATTCCAAAACAGAGAACACCTAATTTGATTGCCATGTTTGCCAAAGAAATCTTGGTAAAGAATCCTGGAGTTAACATTCTATCATCAGGTGGGTATGGTGGCTCACACCTATAATCCCCAGTAACTCAAGAGGCTGAGATAGGAGGATCACAAATTCAAGGCCAGCCTTACCAAGACCCTAAGCAATTTAGCGAGACCCTGTCTCAAAAACGAAAAAACCCCAAAACAACATCCTGTCATCAAAAGTAACTGCTATAAAGGGGAACAAATATATTGGGTAGTAAATGGCAAAGTAAAACAACTAGAGTTAGCCAATCTCCAAAAAACAAATGCTGAATGTCTTCTTTGATATAAGGGGGGTGACTCAAAGTGGGGTTGGGAGGGAGAGCAAGGGAGGAAGATTACCTCTAGATAGGGAATAGGGATGGGAGGGAAAGGGAGGGAGAAGGGGAATAGCATGGATGGTGAAAGGAGACCTTCATCACTATACAAAATACATGTATGAAGATGTGAATTTGGTGTCAACATACCTGAAATATATAATATATAATCAGAGATATGATAAATTATGATATAATGGTGTATTAAGAATTATAATGCAAAAATAAATAAATAAATAAAGTAAAACAATTAGAATAGGACTCCAGAAAACAATGCGCCAAGACAACTTCTCTTTAGTTCTTACCCTCTCCAAGTCAAGGCTTTTGGAATTCAACTGTTGGGTCATAACATCTTTGCCTGAATCAAGTTTAATGCAAAGTTCCCTAAGAGAAGACAAGTCACTTAATACTGCTGCTTTCTCATTTTCTTGATGTCTCAGCTCGTCTTCTAATCTAGACATGGCTTTTGCCATTGATGAGATTTGAGATTCATAAGCATGATGTGCATTTACGTGCTGAAGAAAGAAAACAAAATAGGCAAAAAAAGTAATTCAGTAATTTAAAAGGACTGACTCTGTACAGCTACAACTTCACTTTAGAAAAATGTGACAGCCAATTTTTGCATATTTTAAAACATTCCCAGGAAGCAGTCTGCTATTAAAAGATGGCCTATTTAATGCATAAAAGGAATGAAGTATAATTATTAATCATGATAACTAAGTACCTCATGTATATATTTGGAAGGTGCAAATATGAAAATTATTGTCAGGGTGTTATAAATATCAGGGATTCTTATAAGTTATATAAATTTTTCCTTTTTTGCTATAATATTGCCTTTTCCTCGAAAAGTAACGTATATACTTATCATTCCCCAAACATCAATGTGAAAAAACAGGGTTTACTTTAAAATTAAATACCTCAGAAAAAGAATGATTTTAATTCCTTTTTTAAAAATATTTTTTAGTTGTAGATGAACACAATATCTTTATTTTATTTATTTATTTTTATGTGGTGCTGAGAATCAAACCTAGTGTCTCACATGTGCTAGGCAAGAGCTCTACCACTGAGCCATAACGCCAGCCCCAATTCCTTTTGATTTAAATACATAATTTTATAAGATTTTAATAACTTTGAAATGACCAAAATTGAAATACTGATAAAACATTCTACCCAGAATAATCCACATTTTAAATTTCTCACAATTTAAATTTTAAATACAAACTAATTTTATGTTTTGGGAAGACTCCACATTTGAAAAATGATTTTAACAGATGTCACTGATATGAATCAACATTAAAAATCTAATGTTATGCTATGAAGATTTAATAAATATCAATAGGTACAGAAAAGTAAACATTTGAATTTTCAAATATTAACACATTCAGTAAATAAAAATTTCCCCAAACAAGTCAAATATAAACACGAAAAGCCAATAAAAACAATGACAAAGAACAAAAGAAATATCTTCTGAGAAATTCTTTTGGGGGGTTGAAAAGCATTCCTTTAGTTACTATACTCTTCTTATTAGAACGTGTAGAGATA
Source organism: Marmota marmota marmota (assembly GCF_001458135.2). NCBI lineage: Eukaryota > Metazoa > Chordata > Mammalia > Rodentia > Sciuridae > Marmota > Marmota marmota. The sequence goes on along the minus strand of NW_026000108.1, from coordinate 42,030,622 downwards.
GTATATTAGCTTCCTAGGGCTTCCACTATCAAATCATGGTAAACCAATTTATTTCCACACAGATCTGTAGGCCAGAAGTCCACATTTCATTTAATGGAGTTGACTCCTGGACACTCTGAAGCAAAATTTGTTCATGCCTCTTTCCTAGCTTCTGGTGGTTGTGACGATACTTGGTGCACACTGCCTTTGGACATTTCACCCCAAATCTCTACCTTTATCTTCGTACAAAGTCGTCTGTGTTGTCTGTGTCCACATCTCTCTCATAAGGACAATAGTCATTTATTAGGTGACAGCCTGCCCTAATGCAGCAATAATCTCACCTGAATTTGAATGTATTGCAAAGACCCTATTTCCAAATAAGGTCACATTTATAGGTACTGGGGGTTGGGAATTCATTGTATTCTGTGGTGGGATGAGGGGGGGAAACAGGGACCAGGGATTGAACTCAGGGGCACTCAACCACTGAGCCACATCCCCAGCCCTGTTTTTGTATTTTATTTAGAGATAGGGTCTCACTGAGTTGCTTAGCACTTCACTTTTGCTGAGGCTGGCTTTGAACTTGAGATCCTTCTGCCTCAGCCTTCAGAGTCACTGGGATTACAGGTATGCACCACCATATCCGGCTTCATTGTATCTTTTTGACAAACACAATCCTACCTACTCTCTGGCCCCCCAAATTCATGTGCTTTTCATGTACAAAATATCTACTCCATTACAAAACAAAACAAAAACCTTCGAAACATTCTAGCATCAATTTAAGTTCAAAATCTCATTGAGACATAATCTGAATCAGTTATGGGTGAGACTGAGTATGGTCCAACTTGGGGCAAAATTCCTCTCCATCTACACACTAAGATAATAGAAAATAAATCATCTGTTTCCAAACTACAATGGTGGTACAGGTACAGAACAGACAGTCCTATTCCAAAAGGGGAAAGTATAGAAGGAATAAATCCAAAGTAAGCTTGGAACATCATACTTCAGTGTCCAATAATCACCATCTGTGGCTCTGATGTTCTTTTCTCTAGGTCTGCCAGAGCAGTCCCACCCTATTGGCCCTCAGGGGTGGTGGCCCTGCCCTCTAGAATTAAGGAGACAGTGGCCCCATCCCCTTGGTCAATGCCCACTAGATTTGTGGTCACAGCAGAAGCTACACCAGCCTCTGTGTTGCCCTTGGCAGCTCTGCTGGGCTTTCAGCCATCCTTAAGAGTCATTTTTCTTTTCCTTTTTTTTTTTTTTTCTTTTTTCTTTTGGTACTAGGGATTGAATCCAGGTGCACTTAAACACTGAGCCACATCCCCAGCCCTTTTAATATTTTATTTAGAGACAGGGTCTTGCTAAATTGCTTAAGGCCTTGCTAAGTCACTTAGGCTGGCTTTGAACTTGCGATCCTGCTGCTTCAGCCTCCTAAGCCACTGGGATTACAGGAATGTACTATCTCACCCAGCTGATTCTTCCCTTTTCTTAAAGGTGAACATATGTTTGCAGCCATTTTATATCAGTGAGATCCCAGAAGTCCAATAGCCTTTCTTAATTTTATTCCATTTCTGACCTTTTCAAAGCTGGTAACATTTCTGTTGAGATTACTGAGTCACATACCTACTTTCTCCATCAAAAATTTTGTCTAGCCACACTCTTGATCCTTTCTCCAGAGAATACTTACCTGGACAGCCTAAGTATTATTTCAAAATCATCAAGCTTTGGTTCCTTTTTTGCTTAGTAGTTCCTTCTTCAATTTCTACTTTTCCTGTCACATTTTACTGTAAGCAGCAAGGAAAAATTAGGTAGCCCCTTCCATACTTTGCTTGGAAATCTCCTCAGTTAAATGTCCAAGTTCAATACTTCCAAGTTTGATTTCCTTCCCAATAGTAAACCATAAGTTTGTCAAGTTCTCTGCCACTTTATAACAAGATTCACCTCTTTTTCAGAATCTAATAACATCTTCCTTAATTCAATTTGAGCCTTCATGTATTCTATAAATGACAGAAGTTCTCACCAGAGCTGCCTTTAATGTCCATATTCTTCAAGACAATCTAGGCTTTTTCTGTTAAGTACCTCAAAACTCTTTCAGTCTCTACCAATTACTCAATCCCAGAGCTACTTTCATACTTTTAGATGTTATAGCAGCGATCTATTTCCTGGCACCAAAATCTGTATTTGTTTCCCAGGACTTCTTTAATTGCTACAAACTGAGTGACTTTTAACAATAGAAATGTATTCCCATAAGGTTCTAGAAGCTGGTAGTCCAAAATTCAGGTGTAGGCAGAGTTGGTTCAGTATGGAGACTCTGAAGCAGTATATGCTCCATGTCAGTCTCCTAGGTTCTAGTGGATACTGGCAATTCTTAGTATTAACTTGGAGATGTATCATTCCAATCTCCTCACATCTGCCTTCACATGTCCAAATCTCCCTTATTTTATAAGGACACTGGTCCTTGGTTAAGCTTCTAATCTAGTCTAGTATGACTTCCTTTTAACTTGATTATATCTGCAAATATATTATTTCCAGGTAAGAGACTGAGATTTAGGAATTAAACATGCCTTTTAGACATTTTAACCCTATCCTTTAAAGAGAGCTATTCTTTCTCTTGAAATAAGAAAACTTTAAAAACTATATCAACAAAACAAAATATAAACTAGTCTACATTTATCTAACTCAACAGTCCTTGTAGTTTAAATGAATCCAAAATTTTATTATCAGATTTTTGTCTGTTTTTATTTTGGGGGTGGGGGTGGGGGTGGGGAGTGCAGTACTGGCGATTGAAACTAGGGCCTCAAACATGCTAGGCAAGCACTCTACCATTGAGATACACCCCCAGTCCTTTAGTTTTGTTTTGACATGGTACCTTGCTACATTGCCTAGGTTAGCCTCAAACTCAATCCCTCTGCTCAACTTCTTAAGTAGCTGGGATTACAAGTGTATGTGACCATGCCTACCTGGCTTAGACTGTCTTTATGACAAAAGTTTATTTAAATCTACATGCAAGAATGATGTTGGATGTATACCATATATCATATACAAAAATTAACTCAAAATGGATCAAAGACCTAAACTTAAGATCTAAAGTGGTAAAATTCTTTGACGAAAAATTAAGGGAAAAGCCTTATATTTCTTGGACATGACACCAAAATTATAAGCAACAAACGAAAAGTATAGTCAAGCCCAGTGGTACATGTGTATAATCCCAGGTACACAGGAGGCAGGAGGATCACAAGTTCAAGTTCAGTCTCAGCAATGTAGCAAGAATGTCTCTTTTTTTAATATAAAAAATAAAATATAAAGAGCTAGGGATGTAACTCTGTGGTAGAATGATCCTGGGTTCAATTCCCAATACTGCAATAAATAAATAAGGAAGAAAGGAAGGGAAGGAAGGAGGAAATGGGAAAAAATAGATAAATTGAACTTCATCAAAATTAAAGTCTTTTAGGCATCAAAAAGTCAGATAAAGGATCTAAATGTAAAATATGAAACTATGAAACTACTAGAAGAGAACAGAAGAAAAACTTTAGTTGTTGGTTTAGGCAAAGATTTCTTAGATAACTAGACCCCCTAAAACACAGGCAAACAAAGCAAAATTAGACAAACGGAATAATATCAAACTAAGAAGTTTTTGCAGAGCAAAACAACCAACCAACAGAGTGAAGAGACAATTTGAAGAATGGGAGAAAGTATTTTCAAACTATCCTTCTGACAAGTGATTAATATCCAGAATATATGAGGAATCAAACACTCAATAGTAAGAAAAGAAAACGAAAAAACAACAAAAAATGGGGCTGGGGTTGTAGCTCAGTGGTAGAGCACTTGCCTGGCACGAGTGAGTCACTGGGTTTATCCTCAGCACCACATAAAAATAAATAAATAAAATGAAGGTATTGTGTCCATCTACAACTAAAAATATTCTTTTAAAAAATCCACCTAAATAATTCAATTTAAAAATGGACAAAAGATCTAAACACGTATTTCTCAAGAAAACTTACACTCAGCCCATAGTATATGAAAAAATGACTATTACCAAAGAGACAAA
>NW_026000108.1:41972689-42026591 GCF_001458135.2 Marmota marmota marmota | reverse complement strand
AGACAGTATATATATATATAAATAAATAGAATATTTTCAGCCATTGAAAAGTTTGAAACCCTCTCATTTGCAGCAATATGATGGAACTGGAGGAAATTATATTAAATGAAATCGCTAGGCACAGAAAGATAAATACCACATGTTTTCACTCATTGGTGAAAATTTTAAGAAGTTGATCTCATTGAAGTAAATAAAACAGTGATCGCTAGAGACTAGGAAGGATAGGAAGAGAGAAAGGTTGGATAATGGATATCAAAATACTAGAAGATAGGAGGAATTGGTTCTAATATTCTATAGTACACAGGGTGATTATAATAATCTATAGCAATTATTTTATATTTTAAAATAATTAGAGAAGAAATGGTTCCAACAGAAATGATAATATTTCAGGAGACAGAAATACCAATTACTCTGATTTGATCATTGTATACATGTATCGAATTATCATCTTGCACCCCCTAAATAGGTAAGCCATTAAAAAACCAACCTATCAATGAAGTAAAAAATAACCAAAAAGAAATATCTTCAAATCACATATTTTGTAATCACATATTTCTTCAAAATATATAAAGGACTCCTGTAAGTCAACAACAATAAAAACTGATTTAAAAATGGACAAATATTTAAATAGGCATTTCTCCAAAGACATAAAAATGGTCAGTAAGCACACGAAAAGATGCTCAATAAGACAATATAGGGCTGTGGGTGTAGCTCAGAGGTAGAGTGCTTGCACAGATGCATGAGACCCTGAGCTCAATCCTCAGCACTTAAAGAAAAAAAAAAAAAATGCAAATCAAAACCACAACGAAATATAGCTTCACTCTCATTAGGATGACTATTTTATCCAAAAAATTTTAAAAAGAAAGAAAATAATAAGTATTAGAATGGATAAATTAGAATCCTAGTACTGCTGGTAGAAATGCAAAATGTTGTAGCCTTATGGAAAACCCTTGGTTGTTCCTTAACAGGTAAACATAAAATTATCATATGATCCAGCAATTCTACTTCTGGGTATATACCCAAAAGAATTAAAGAAAGAATTTAAACAGATATTTGTAAACCCATTCAGGCTTAAAATGAAGTGAAATTCTGATACCATGCTACCAAATGGATGATCTTATGATAAAGTAAATCTCAAGGCTAAGTGGAATAAGCTAGGCACAAAAGGACAAATACATCATTACACTTACACAAGGGACCTAAAATGTTGTCAAATTCATACAAACAGAGAGGAGAATGGTAGTTGCCAGGGGCTGAGGGTAGGGAATAATGGGGGATTAGTGTTTTATGGGTACAGAGTTTCAGCCGGAGAAAGGGAGACAGATGATGATGATAGGTGTACAAATCTGTGAATGTACTTTAATGCCATAAAACTATACATTTAAAAATGGTTAAAATGGCTGGGTTTGATGGTCCATACCTGTAATCCCAGTGACTCTAGAGGCTGAGGCAGGAGGACTGCAATTTCAATCTCAGCAATTTAGTAAGGCCCTAAGCAACTTAAAGAGACCCTGTCTCAATATAAAAAATAAAAAGGGCTGGGGATGTGGCTCAGTGGTTAAGAGCCCCTGGGTTCAATCCCTGGTACCTCCCCCCAAAAAAAGGTTGAAATGGTAAATTTGACATTATCATCTTTTACTATAGTAAAAAAAGTAATGGGGTTCCTATGAAAGTTATCAGAATTAATGACAAATATTTATAACCTCACCTTAATAAAGTATCTTTGAATGTTTTGTTTTACTAAATAATGCTTTTACTAGACCAATGAATGTTATTACCTCCTGAATTTCTTTTTCTAGTAGCTCGACTCTTTCTCGAAGGTGTCTCCTTTCTGTATCAATAGAGAGAAGTTCTAGTCGAACTGAGCTGCTTTCTCCTTCTGCTTGATGGGCTTTGACTTCCCAGTCTTCAGCACGGCTATGAAGCATCTGAAATCTATCTAACAAATCTTGATTTTCTTGTTCCTGTTTTAAGCATAATTAAATTGTTTCTAAATTAGTTAACTGTCACTAATTGGAACACACATACACACTAGGCATTCTGTTCTAAATTTGGGAGCATCAGGTATCTGTGTACTATACTAAAATCTATTGGAAAATATAAAAAGAAGATAAGATCTTAACTCTCAACTGTTTAACAAATAATAGTATGGACAAAACAGACAAACATGAAAAAGTTTTTAAAAAAATCAATGTGAAATCCAACATAAACAATGTTTTTCACCTTAGCAGCCATTAAACTCTCACATCGTGACACCTCAGTTATATAATTATGCACTCTACTCTTCATTTCTTCCTTTTCTTGCATTGCTGCTTCCAATTCCAATGAGATTGCCTATAAATCAGAAATTGAAGACAAATCTAAAGTGAACACGGTACCAAATGAGTTCTATTTATATTCAAATAGTTTCTTTGGAATAAGAGTACAGGGCAAAAGTAATTGTCACATATATTTCCTGGCTGATCTTGGATGTAAGAAACACCAAATTTTTTAAAAAATATTCTTTTCAGTTGAAGATGAACACAATACCTTTATTTATTTATCTTTATGTGGTGCTCAGAGCCTCACACATGCTAGGAGAGCGCTGTACCACTGAGCCACAAACCCCGCCCAGAAACACCAAATTTTACCACACATCTCCCATAACATTCCTCACCATGTAATCTGACTTTTACACTAAGGGCTAGTTATGGTTAGAGCTTGACCTTTTTAAGAAATTCATAATTCTTATAAATGAATACACAAACAATATAACTCCACATCATATATGACCATAATAATTATAACAAGTTATAATTACTCTATGTATGCATAATGTGTCAAAATATACTCTACTACCATGTATATCTAGAAAGAACAATTACAACACGACCAACTTAAAAAAAGAAATTCATATATCAGCAATATGCTTTATGAATAACACTGAAAGTAATTAAAAAATTTTTTTTTAGTTGTAGATGGAAACAATATATTTATTTATTTATTTTTATATAGTGCTGAGGATCAAACCTAGTGCCTCACACATGCAAAGCAGGCACTCTACCACTGAGCCACAGCCACAGCCACAGCCACAGCCCCCTGAAAGTAATTTTTAAAAAATAGAGTATTTAAAACAGGAAATCATTGGTCTCTTTGTATAATCTTTTAATAAACCAGCAATAATAAAAATTCTCTCAGCACTTGACATTTTAAAATACTCATTAATTTATTTTTAATCTAATTATTTATTTATTTTAGAAAAGAGAGAGCCTCGCTATGTTGTTTAGGCTGGTGTTGAACTTCTGGGCTTAAGTGATTCTCTTGCTTCAGTCCCCTGATTAATTGAGACTACAAGCAAGTGCCATCAAGGCAAGGTAAACTACATTTTTTTATTAGCCTGATAGATGAAATTCTCCTTAAAAAATTACCTATGTTGCTTTACTATTTAGCAAACAACAAATAGGTACTCTGAAACCACCAACATTTATGCACTGTGTGTTCATACTTGGTTTTCTCTTGCCATTGTACTCAGATCATCTTGCAATCGTCTGTTTTCCTTAAAAGCTATTTCTCTAGCTCTTCCCACTTCGTCAAGTTCTTTGTGACATGCATCAACCTGGCGTCGAAGGCTGCTTATCTCCCTTTCTCGATTAGTCAATGCTTCCTTTAGCTGGCTGTTAAATGAGGAAATAATGAAGCTTTTTAGAAAATTGTAGTTCATTTAAAAGAAAACTACTGAATTAAATATTCTAAGAATATAGGAAACTAGACTGCTTCATTAAGATACTGATTAAGTAAAGCAGGTATTTTAGATCTCTACCAGTCATATCTGCAAATAAATCCACAAAACAGATTTATTATTCCAAAAACCAAGTAAATACAGAACCAAAGCATTTACTCTAAGTATTAAGAACCAAACATAAGAGATTCAATTGGCAAATATCTATTAAATGTTTACTCTCCCACTATTTTTTTTTAAGTTGTAAGTAGACACAACACCTTTATTTTTATTTATTTATATGTGGTGCTAAGGATTGAACCCAGGGCCTCACACGTGCTAGACAAGTGCTCTACTGCTGAGCCACAACCCCAGCCCTACTCTCCCACTATTACATAAAATTAAAGGTATGTAAAATAAATATACTGAGTGACTTGACTTTAAGCCCCTTTTACTCTTTCTGGGGAGACTAGACATAAAATGTAAATTTTGTAACTGTTCAAGATAAATTTAGATAGAGAAAAAATTCAAAATTGATACTAAAATTCAAAATTGATACTAAAGTAATCAACATTTTAAAATTTTAAAATGGTAATGAGTTGTAATGAATAGAGACTGGTAATTATAGTAATTATAGTAAAAACAGAGAGTTAAGTAGGAAATGTTAAAGAATAATTAATAAGATACAAATGTTTAAATGGATGACAGGAAGAATAATTAAAGAGGTAACATTCTCAAGCAGGAGACTGAGAAAATGATGCCACTGGCAAAAAATGGGGAAATTAGCTTATTGCTGATGGCTACTAAATAGATAAAAACTATTCACCAAAAATTTCTTAAAAAGCTGGGTTTCACCTGATTAATTACTTACTTCTTGGATAATTCATACTCTGAGATAGTTTTCTTCATCTGAGCAATAGCTTTCTCCTACAGAAATTGTAAAAATATATAAGATTCTAAATCATTCATATAGAAATGTTTGTAGCTAGATTCATATAATTTGTCACATTTATATAGTTAAGTACATAGTTCAATTATATAAATTATGTATAAAATGTGTAACCGATGTGATTCTGCAATCTGTATATGGGGTAAAAATGGGAGTTCATAACTCACTTGAATCAAATGTATGAAATATGATATGTCAAGAACTATGTAATGTTTTGAACCAATAATAAAAATTAAAAAAAAAATTATGCATAAAAGAGAAAGTTCCAAGTAAACATATTTCCACGTCTCAATTATACTTCACATATTGGCATGTTTCTTCCCACCCTAGGAACTTGAATAGTTTCTTTAAAAAGTTTGCCTAATAATATCTGATAAAATCACATTCTAACAATAGATAAAATCATATTTTGAAGATTCAAATTATTGAGATAAAATGCCCTGGGTGTTGAGGTAAGAACTATGTATGAATCTGAAACAGAATAAGATAATCCTCTCTATTCAGATATTGGAAAATGATATTTAACAGTTATATACTTTATTTTCTAGGTTTTCTTGCAAGTCTGCAAGCTTTTCTGTCTTCTCGTCTACAGTCTCCTGAAGAAAGTCTTTTTCTTTATCAATAACACCAATGGTCTTTTTCATTACATGAGCTGCCTCATTCTGTGAAGTCATCTTAAGGTTTAGTTCATCTATAAATGAAAAGAAATGTTTGTTAGACAAAGTAAATCATGATTAGCAAAGACAAAATTTAAATCACTTACTTATTTTTCCCTCCAGTATTTTAATTTGTTCTTGGGCTGATTCAAGTTCACCTCTTTTTAAGGAAAGTCGGCGCTGATACTCATCAAGTGACCGCTGTAGCTGGTCATTTACTATCCTAAAGAAGCAGTAGACAAAAACAAATGGTATTCTTTATCTCTCTTAGAAATAATTTTTTAAAATGAGATGTCTTAAAAATAGTTTTTCTTATTTTTAAATTTCTTTTATTCATTTTAAAGCTCTTCCAGTATAATCAATGGCCTTATATTATTTCTTGCAGTCCATCATTCTTCTCCAAAAATAATACAAAAATCAAATTAATTGTATACTCTAGAATTTTCTAGAGTCTTCTTGGTAGTTTTTAAAGATCTTCTCAGTTTCCTAATATCAACACCCTCTCCCTTAAAATCTATTTCCAATAGTGGAGGCACAAAAAAAAAAAAAAAAAAAAAGGTGCTGTTCTTACAGTATGGCCTAGCACTTCAGACAGAGTATGCTCCATGAATCCTGACCATCCTGACTAGTGTGAGCTTCTACTTTTTGGATGGCTAGTCAATGGAGGTCATAGTAAATAGGGAAGGCAGGCATTCTTTATAGTGCAATAGGAATTTAAGACTAAAGACTGGTTTCAGGGAGCAAAAGAAAGGATGCCTAGAAGACATCTCAATAAAGACAATTTCAAAGGTGTCTATTACTGATCAGTAATTATTTTTCAGAAATAATATCCCTAGAAACTCAACAGCAAAAATTTGCTCTCTTGGCAAATCTCAGAATGCTCTTAGCCATGGCCTGGGAGTCTTACTCTGCCTGGCTGGAAAGACACATCTGTCACCCCAGGTTATTTGTCAGGAATAGATGTCTTTAGAGGATAAAATAGAGAAGAAGATACTAAGGGTTGCTTAGAACTGCCTAATGGAGGAGGCTTGGATTGTACACCTCTAGTAAAATAGGACAACAAAAAAAATTTACTAGCAATACTGAGAAGTATTATGTAAAATAAAAGAGATTATGCTAATTTTTCTATTAGCAAGTTAATCATGACCCAGAAATAGGGAGGAGCTGGGTGCAATGGTGCATTCCTATAATTCCAGCAGCTCCAGAGGCTGAAACAGGATGATTGAGAGTTCAAAGCCAGCCTCAGCAACAGTGAGGCGCTGAGCAACTAGGTGAGTATCAGTATCCCCGCCGCTACAAAAAATCAGGAGGAAAGTTACTTAGAACTGCACAACCAAACCAAACCATGTCAGAAAGTCACTAGGTTCAAGCAGAATGACTTCATAAAATTATAAAATTAGATCCAGGTGGCTAATCAAGATCTTCCTTTTTATTATGTGGGATATAACAACACAAACAACTAATAACTTGCCCAAGGTCACAAAGCCAAATCTAGGCTAATCTAACATGACACCAATGTTCTTCTACTATATTCTATTGCTTCAATATGCAGAATATAGGGAGACAAATCCTCTACATAGAAAAAGTCTGTCAGGAAGCCATACAAAGTCCTTTCAAAAATAAAAATGGGCTGTGGGTGTTGGGGTTGTGGCTCAGTGGTAGAGCACTTGTCTAGCATTTGTGAGGCACTGGATTCAATTCTCAGTAGCAAATATAAATAAATAAAATAAAGGTTCATCAACATCTAAAAAACTAAAATAAAATGGCCCCCAGAGTTCCATCCTTAATAAAGGATGCCAAGTGAGTGACTGTGCTTGAAATTCTAAGCAAAAATGTAATAATCTCTTTGCATTTAATTTCATAGGTAGGATAATTTGCTGATGAAAGCAGAGTTGATAAAGGAAAGCAAGATAACAAACGTCTTGATTAATATTCACATAAAGGAAGCCCTTGGGAGAGTCCTAATAATAGCTTTGCTTTTTTATATTCTCATGTAGAAAGAAAAATAGACAACTAAGACTGTATACCAGATCCTGGAAGTAACTTCTGACTGAACTTAGTACTAAGATAAAGGTCTTCTTAATGAAAGAAGTGAGGCAGAAAGTTCCTAAGAAAAACTACCTTAGTGACTGCCATATTATTTGTTCATAAGAGTGCTTGTTTCCCAGAAGTCTATGGTTATAGCCCAACACTCAATGAGAAAGATTATTATTAACTTTTTTTTTTTTTTTAATTTTAGGCTTCTGCAAGGGGATGATAACTGGTGGCCGTAGTTCCCTTAGTTCTTTCAATTCTAGTTTCACAGGCTCAGCTATCCCATTAAGAGCCCTGCTCATCTTTTTATCTTGGAAGAATATTGGGAATACTCAGAAGAGTTTCTTGACATCCAAGATAATCTATGAGCCTTCTTTTCCTTATCTAAAATGATATTTAATTCCCTTAGCAAATAAACACTTTTCAAAGGAGACCTGTTACATTGGCTTTCCAAATGTATCTAAACAAATCTTAGTAAAACATATCTGTTGGTATAACTTTATGTCTGATTAGAGTTTATGGACTGTTTTCAGGAAAATCTGCTATACCATTTATTTGACTGGATAACTGCACAGCTTGCTATTTATTTATCTGCAGTACTGGGGATTGAACCCACGTCCTTGCACATGTAGGCAAGTACTCTAACACTAAGCTATAATTTCAGTCCTTTGAGATAGGGTCTTGCTAAGTTGCCAAGATGACCCTGAACTTTTGATCTCCTGCTTCAGCCTCCCATGTGTGCACCATCATGGTTGGCAACTTTCAGGTTTTGAACACGCAAAGATAAAAAGCTAAGGTAAATTGAAAAAAGGACTATTTAGTTGTAAGGATCAAGGATATTTGCCAAGGGGTTGAGAAGTTAGTTGTCTAACTAGGCTAGGAACAATTTATCCTTGAGCAGGATTGACAAACTACAGTCTGCTATTTATTTTTGGAAGAACTGAGATGTACAAATGGGTTTATAAATGCTTAAGTAATTGAAGAATACTGACTGTAGAAAATTTGCTAACTTTGGTTCTAGAGCTTGGCTAGCAAGCTCTGAGGAGGCAGTAGGCATCTTTCCTATGTACAGAAATGTTCCCTATTAATAGCATTATGAAGTTTTGATCTGGGATATAAAATACCACATCTCATTAAATACTGCAATTTGAGGGGGACAACAGTCATTTGTTTAATTTTGAAGAGTGGGAATGAATGAAATTTCTTATTTATTCATTCATTCAGTGGTACTGGGGACTGAACCCAGGGGTATTCAACCATTGAACTATATCTCCAGCCCTTTCTATTTTCCATTTTAAAGACAGTCTCACTATGCTGTCCAGGCTGGTCTTGAACATGCAATCCTTCTGCCTTAGCTTCCTAAGTAGCTGGGATTATAGGTGTGCATCACTATGCCCAGCTAAAAGTGGGATTTTATAGTATATCCTCTGATTTACCCCAAAAGCTAGACAAAAGGCATTTTATTTGGACAACTACGAGACTGTGCATGATAAAGAAAATCCTGTTTGGTGACACCTTAATTTGGTGGAAAAAAAAAATGCCTAGCCTCATGAGGTGGATGGGAAAGAACAAGGGCCTCATTTATCTGAGAATCTGATTCTTAAACATGTTTCTATCAAGGAAAAGAGAGGTTGATGTGATTAAAAGAGCAGCAAGAGTGCTCTTCTCTATTAAACATATAAAAAATGGCACAAGGTTTGGACAACATGCCTTTGTTTTTATAGGTATTATGGTTTGTACTGAGTTTAGCTTTGTATTTGGAACTAACAGCTTGAACTCATGGTTCTAATAATGCTTACTAATGTGGAGAATGTGAATGGCACAATAGCCTCAAAGATAAGATATGTCATAGTTTTCTGTCAGAGCAAAATGAAGTTATAAAATAATGTGATATCCCCAGATTATATAAGGTAGAGAGAAAAATTCTCAGTCCCCTCCTGTAGCACATTGATTAGATTACCCCTAAGAAAGGAAACAGGCAGATTGCATCCAAGAAAAAAGGATTTTAGTCTAAGAACAAAAACCCCAAAGGAGCTACAGACTAGGGTGTTCAAGAGAGGGTACTGAAAGCTCTACCTTCTGAACTTTCTGTGAGAAAAGAAAAGGGGTGTCGCTCCAATCAGAAGGAAAAGCAAAATGGATTAAATGCCAGATCCTGTCAGATGGATATAGAGTGAAAAGGATATACTAATAATTCTGAGAGACAAACACACAACATGGTATTTGTATTTCGGAGATTAAGACAGACAGGAACCAGAAGAGGAGCTGGGCCATTCAGCTGTCCTTCACAGAATATAGGTAGTGCTTGCAAAAAGAGAATGAAGCAAAAAAGTAGTATATGCATTAGTTTTTTCTAAAGTCAACCTTATAAAGACTGCAGTCAATCAGTAAAAGAGCAAAACGAAGATGCTCTAAATAAGTGGCAAACAGTATTCCTTAACTGACCAGGTAACCAGTTTTTGGACTTATTTCCTTAAGCTATTTCATGCATCAGGGAACCCTATGAACAATAGTCTCAGGTTTTTCTTTTCCTAATTATTCCTTTGATTCTCACCTTTGCTCTGTTTTTTCCACTATATACTTCTGTGGTTCTTTGTTTTTGTATATTGGATCTGTGTCTTTAAAAAAAAAAAAATTGTCCCCACCACCTCATCCTTTCTTTTTGTCCTGCGTTCTGGGTAAATTTCTTGAATCTATTTTCTATTTCAGCTCATTTTCTGCAATAGCCAATATACTATTTAGTAATCCTTCAGTTTTAACTTGTCAATCTTTGTTAAAATCATGACTACAATCCTTTCTGATCAAGTTGTTATTGGTTTACATCTGTAAAACTGATTTAGTTTTACAGGTGTAATGATTTTAAAATCTGTTCCTGATCCTTATTATAGATATAGTTTATAGACAGATTTCCTGACTCTTCAGAGTAATGCCTTGCTGGCCTTCAACATCTTTCTACTTATGGAAGTTACCCAATCCAGACAAAAAACTAAAATTTGTTTGCTTTTTGTTTCCCTGAATCTTCTGTGTTAAAAATTGAGTAACTGCTGACAAGCTACACATTCTGCATTATTTTCTTTTTTTTTTTAACCTTTATTTTATTTATTTATTTTTAATGTGGTGCTGAGGATCGAACCCAGGGAGTCACCATGCTAGGCAAGCAGTACTCTACCACTGAGCCACAACCCCAGTCCTATTTTATCTTCTTTTTATAACTATATAAGTCATTAGGTCTTTTGGTTTTACGTATGAAACATTTCTTAGGTTTCAGTCTAGACCTTTGGTGTCCACTATATGCCATCAAGTCTCTAAGACTTCAAATCCATGTTCCGTATTTCTACCAGAGTTAGCTTCCTAAGAAGCATGCTACTCATGTACACCCTCCTTTGTTAAAGATGTCTGCTTTTTAGTCAGAAAGGGTTCAAAATAGAAGATATATATTCAGATTTTACATTTACTTCCTTGAAAGAGGCAAGAAAAAGAAGGAAAATGGCACAGGTAGCAAAAAATTCTATCCTTTTCAGCAGTCCTACCCTACAGATTCAAAAACTTGTTTACAATCATATTAACTTATAAACATTAAAAAAAAATACAGATACCCATCTGGAGGCAGTTGCTCATGCCCCTAATCCCAGTGGCTCAGAGAGAGGAGGATTGTTAAATTCCAGACCAGCCTCAGCAATTTAGTGAGGTCATATGCAACTTAGTGAGATCCTATCTAAAAATGAAAAAATAAAAAGGGCTGGTGATGTTGCTCAATGGTTAAGTACACCTGGGTTCAATTCCCAACACTAAAAACCAAAATCCAAAAACACATACCTAAAATCTATTGAGATTTACTCAGCAAATTTAAAGCCAGATAGACAGGCCCTAAATTCATACTTTTCAAAAGCTCGAGGTGATTCTGCTTCTAGGCCAACTGTGGAGAGTGGTGATTTAAATCATGGTCTTTTTGACTCCCTCATGGCTGTGTTTGTACTGGGACCTACCTGTGTGAAAGTACAGGTTGAGATGGTCCAGTTGCTATGGTGCTGCAGCCTGAGAAAACTGTGCAAATGCTCAGAGTTATCAGTTGGGACATTGAGCTCAGGCACCATCTCCCAGGGTCAGAGAATTTTGAGCAAAACAAAATGACCTTAATGTCTTGTCAGACCTGTGTCCTTTTAGATTGTCTGCTTTGTTACAACTTTTCCATAAATAATCTTTTGGTTTTTCGAATTTTTTTTTTTAGTTGTAGTTGGACACAGTATTGACTGACAACTCAATATTTCTAAGCTACATATTCTGCATTTTTTCTTTTTTTTTTAAACTTTATTTTATTTATTTATTTTTAATGTGGTGCTGAGGATGGAACCCAGTGCGACGCAAGTGCTAGGTGAACGCTCTACCACTGAGCCACAACCCCAGCCCCAATAAATAGCCTTTTGGTGATTAAACCTATATAATAAACATGCTGAGCTAGCTCTGGGTCACTGTGTCTCCACCAGAGAGCAGTGTCCCACTTGGCCCCACCTTTCTCTCTCTGTGTATCTGTTTGTCTTTTCTTCATCCTCCATGGCTCCTACTTGTCCAGTGTCTTTCCCTGAATTAATGACCGTGGCTGAGAACAAAAATGAGAGGGCCCAGAAAGTTGGTGCCCAAACAGGGACTGGACACAGGGGATCGTCTTCAATGCTCAGATGGGAGGATTCTTCTGAGGCCGAGGTAGCAAAGAAAAGTGAGAAGCAAGTTTATAGGTGGGTCTAAACCATGAAACAACTGGGATCCAAAGAAAGGGATCTCTAATTTGCAATGCTTAAGATTATGCTTTCTTAGTTTATGCTAGATCTCTTTCTCTCTTAGGCTTTCATTTAGAATGTAAACTGCAAAAACTGGTTTGAGACCAAAGGAAAAAAAATGTCACTTTTAAATTCAACCTGCTGCTGTGGGCTGTCTTGTTTTTTCTGGCACCCTGCCACCTTGCTTTCTTAACAAGTTCCTCCCTAAGACTACAGCACAGGGAGACACTGAAATGATTTCCTTTATACAATTTTCTTTTCCTTAAAAATCTTTCTTGAGGATTTCAGGACTCTAAGCCAAAAGTAAACTCTGATCTGCTAAATACTGTTAGCTACATTTGTCTGATATCTTGTTTTTTTGTTTTTAGTATTTTTTTTAGTTGTCAATAGACCTTTATTTTATTTATTTATATATGGTGTTGAGAACTGAACCTGGTGCCTCACACATGCTATGCAAGCACTCTGCCACTGAGCCACAACTCCAGCTCTGATATCTTGGTTTTTGTAGTTAAAAATGAGTAAATGAGGTTTAACATCAGTGGGATTTCATCATAAATCTGTTAAAGGAGACATCTGATTAATTTACAAAATTGGGGTGCTAAACATCAACTGCTAAATATACAATCAACTACTCTTGATTTCTTTAATTCCATAAGGTAATAACATTAAATGTCTCACCAGTCCTGCATTCTTCAGATTATCTGCTCTGCTAAAACTTTCCCACAAGTAACTTTTTGATCATGAAACCCATATAATAAATGTGCTGAACTAGCTCTGGGTCACTGGTTCTCCATCAGAGAGCAATGTCCCACCTGGCCCCACCTTTTTCTCTGTGTGTCTGTTTGTCTTTTCTTCATCCCCTAAACCCCTCATTTAGTTTTTGAATTAATGGCCATGGCTGAGAGTAGAGATGGGGCCATGGCATCTGTGGAAACTACTGTTTGGAAGTAGTTTGGAAACTACTGTTCAAAGGCACAATCTGAAATGCCATGGTTGTAAATCTTATATAATCAGAAACATGTTCCCAGGAGTGAAATTTAAAAAAAAAAGTTCCAATAAACTTACCTAAGGGAATTCATCTCTGTTTTCTGATGAGATGAGTCACCAGGCACATGGCCAATTTGGCTTATTTGTTGAGCTTGAAACTTTGATTTGTTCTCTAATGACTCTATTTTTTCTTTCATTAGGAACACTTTCGATTGTAATTCACATTTTTCACTTTCAAGCTATAATTTAAATTTAAAAAATTAATAGGCATATGTCTTAATGTTTCAATTTTATTTTTCATAGGCACTCTTTATAATAATAAAATGGTGAAAAACTAAGGAAATAAATTACATGTTTTTTAAACCATAAAAGTCATGTGTATATTAGGTTACAGATTTCAGAATTGGCATACCCATTTATGCCTGCTTCTCACTATCACCAAAATGGAAGAAAAGATACAAACAAACAAACAAACAATAAAGAAAGAACAAATCCATAACCTCAATGAAACAGAAAGGGAAAACAAAATGAAAAATTGGAGGAACTTTTAAAAAAACAAAAAGTAGGACTGAATTAAGGAAAACCCAGAGTAGAAAATGCTGTAATCCAAACACAAAATGGGAGAGATTTATACGAGAAAACAAAAATTTTCTTGAAGGGCACAAAATGTAACCTGGCTTGATATACAGACAACCATGTTTTTGGATGAAAACACAAAACTGTAAATGTACTGAAATTTTCGTAAATAATAAAAATATCCAATGAAATTCTAATAAAATTCCTAACTGAACCTTTTTAAAAAGAGGGTGGCTTAGATGTTATTCTAAAATTCATTTAGGAAAAAAGAAAGCTATGAGATAGCAAAACCAGAAAGCTACTATAATTAAAAGAGTGTGAATATCACAGAAATGGACAATA
Source organism: Marmota marmota marmota (assembly GCF_001458135.2). NCBI lineage: Eukaryota > Metazoa > Chordata > Mammalia > Rodentia > Sciuridae > Marmota > Marmota marmota. The sequence continues at coordinate 42,012,575 of NW_026000108.1, read as the reverse complement.
TATCTTGTTTATCAAGGGAGTGTGAGAGTTTGGTTTGTATATCCACCACATGGCTTTAAAAATACCATCTAAATCTTTGAAACTACTGTGGGCAGTCCCCAAACACATCTTCCACCCACTGCCCACAGTAACCACTATTCTGTATCTTATGTTTCTCATTTCTTGTTTTTGTTTTGTTTTGCTTTGAGATGAGGTTTTACTACATTGCCCAGGCTGATCTTGAACTCTCCTTCTGCCTCAGCCTCCCTAGTAATTGGGACTATAGAAATTAATGTTAGTACCCCACTTCTTGCTTTTCTTTGGTATACTACATTAGCATGAAAACCTCAACAATATACTAGTTAGTTTTACAATTATGTTTTTGAACTTCACATTAGTGGAATCATACTGCATGTTTTCTGCAACAATTTACTTTCTTTCTTTTTTTTTTTAGGTGTCAATGGACCTTTATTTTATTTCATTTATGTGAGGTGCTGATAATCAAACCCAGTGCTTCACACATGCTAGGCAAGCACTCTACCACTGTCTAATCCCAACTCCAGCAATTTGCTTTTTTGGTATAACTTTTGTACGTGCCGTAACTTTAGGTGTAAAATTTGTACACATTGACCATTAGTAGCTATTGTTCATTTCTGCTTCTCTGTGACACTCCACTGAATGAATTACAACCATTTATCCATCTTCCTCAAAATTGACAACTAGATTGTTTCTCCTATCCTATCAGAGAATAATATTTGAGGCTTTGTGGGCCCGAAAGTCTGTTACCACTACTCCACTGAAAGACGAAAGCAGCCACAAACAATACAGAAATAAATAATCAAATGTGATATGATAAAAACTGAATTTATAAAAACAGACTGGATGGGTTGAATTGGTCCATGGGTCATAATTTGTTGATCCCCACCTAGAGTACATATTTAGAGATGGAACTGGTTATATAACATGCCTTTGCTAGATAATGCCAAATTATTTTATAAAGAGTTAACTAATTTGCACTCTCAGGAACTACATATACTTGCAAATACTTGTCACAATTTGTTAATTTCTGATGACCTGATTTATAAGATGATTTTATTATAGTTTTACTTTGTATTTCTCCTACCATTGAGGTAGGACATCTTCTAACATCAGTAATTTGCAATTTCTTCCTTCATGAAATATCTATTCACACTTGATTTTTTCCCCCTAGTACTAGGGATGGCTCTCAGGGCCTCATCCATGCTAGGAAAGAGCTCTACTACTGAGCCATATTTCCAGCTATATCTGTTGAATTTTGTGTGTGTGTGTGTGGGGGGGGGTGTCTGGCAAAAGTGCCAAACATGTAGCAATTTGTTTTCTGAATTAGTAGTGTCTTTTCATTTTATGGTTAGCAGCTAAACAATGTCTGTTTTGTTAATGTACTTATCTATGTTTTCCTTTAAGGAATTAACTTATGTCTTATTTCACAGCACACACTCTGGACCAGATACCTGCTAGCTATGTGATCTTGGGCAAGTTTTCCTTCTATTTGTTTTCTTATCTATGAAATGAAGTTAATATAGCATTTACTACATATAGTTGTTTTGAGAATTATTACCTATATATACATATTACATATGTATCTGTGTATGTATATATGTGTACGTAGATATGCCTGTGTGTATCACATTGAAAAATGTGCCTGACACATAGTAAATGCTATGTAAATGACTGCTCTTATTTTCCCCAAGGTCAAGATTTTCTCCTGCATTTCTTTAATAAATGTGGTTTGTTTTGGATATTCAAACAGACTTGAAATGACTTTTTAAAAATATTTTAGTGTTTAATTTTTTAGTGTTAGGTGGACACAATATCTTTATTTTATTTTTATGTGGTGTTGAAGATCGAACCCAGCGCCCTGCGCATGCCAGCGAGCGTGCTACCACTTGAGCCACATCCCCAGACCTTGAAATGACTTTTTGGGTATGGTGTATCTGAGATAAAATCCAATTTCTTTTTCTTATTTTAATATAAGAAGCTACTGTCCCAGAAACAATTACAAAGTTACGAAATAATCATTCCTATCCTCACTGATCTGAATTAGTTTATGTATCAATTCATTGTGCATTTTGAATCAGAGGACTTCTGTGTTTTCACAATATCTAAATAATATCATTATCTCTTTGAATACTGCTTCTCTCAAATATCGTATTACATCCTCCTCAAATTGTGACACATACCAGACCTTTTCAATCTATTCTCTAACATTTTAACTTCTTTTCTATTTTCTATCTCTTAGTCTCTTTCCAAGGACTTCCAATACTTTCTTCAGATATATTTTCTAGTTTATTAATTCCTGCTTCTGGTCATGCTGGAGTGATAAGAATCAGACTTTCTTGCTTGAAGTAAATAAAAATTGGACTAAATGTAGGAAACAATGGTTTTCAAGATACCGAGAAAAAAGCAATGACAGACAGAAACTGCTGAGAGAGAGAGAGAGAAAGCAAATGAGATGAGTTTTATGATCACTCCAGCTTATTGCCTGGAGAATTTCTAGGCCATAGCATAGAAAACAGTAACCAGGTAGAACCCCGTGGACCCCTCTAAATTCAGAAGACAGGACTTAAAAGTCAAAGCAGCTGGAGTCTGCAGGTCAGATACTGAAGAACTGCACTGAGTGAAAACTCCAGAAATCTGTAAAGGGTGCCCCTTCAATCTTAAGCTAAGTAGAGCTCAGTATAGAAAACTAGCCAAGACTAGGGAAGAATCATCAAGAAGTGACAATACTTGGGCTGGGGATTGTGGCTCAGCGGTGAAGCACTTGCCTAGCACGTGTGACACACTGGGTTCAATTCTCAGCACCACATAAAAATAAATAAATAAAATAAAGGTATTGTGTCGAACTAAAAAATATATTTTAAAAAAAAGTGACAATACTTGAGAAGCATAGCCTCTGGGACAGAAGTCCCTTGTTGTTCTCCTTTTGTTATCAAAGCAATAAATCATTTTTCCTCTTTCAAAAAAAAAAAAAAAAGAAGAAGAAGAAGAAGAAGAAGAGGAAACATAATTGACATAGGCATTAATACAATACATAATGTATCCCAATTTGCTTGGTTTGATAAATTACCTGATGATTAACACATGACAATACAAGACCAGGAATAGTTCCTGTTCTTATTAGTCATTTGAAAACCTTTTAATTCACAGAGCAACACATAGCATATTTATTTATTTATTTTAAAAAAATTTGTAGTTGTAGACAGACAGAATGCCTTTATTTTACTTGTTTATTTTTATGTGGTACTGAGGATCGAACCCAATGCTAGGCAAATGCTCTGCCATTGAGCTACAGCCCCTAGCTCCATAGCATATTTAAAAGAGTTTTATCTCAGTAGTGAAAACAAAATTAACTCAAGACTAAATGCTACTTTGGTTCCACCTAATGAAGCTTAAAATGAAGAATGAATAGAACAAGCTATTTTGCTTATGATTTAACTGCATCCTAGAACAAACCACAAGAGTATCGATTCTACAAACTATTTAGCAACCAAGAGAATAAAATCAATAATGTGTGGCATCCAATCTAAAATTACAAGGTATGCAAAAAACAAACAAACAAAAAAAACCCAGGAAAATATAATTCATGATAAGGAGAAAAGTCAACTGACCCAAATGACAGAATTAGAAGGCAAATAAATAAAAACAGTGAAAACAGTAATAGAACTTAATTGAAATGAAACAGAAGATTGTTGGGGAACACACCAAATTGTTAAAAATCCTATCTCTAGAGAGAGTACAGTTGGTCTTCTGTATCCATGGGTTCCACATTCACAGACTCAGTGAACTATAGACTGAATATGATGGTTGGATCTGTACTGAATATGTACAGCCTTTTCTATTCATTATTCACTAAGCAAGAGAGTATAACAACTATTCATATAGCATTTACATTGTATTAGGCATTATAAATTATCTAGAGATGATTTAATGTATATGAGAGAATGTGCACAGATTATTTGCAAGAATTATGCCATTTTATATAGGGTACTTTAGCATCTTCAGATTATGGTATATGAATGGATATACCCTGGGGATACTAAGAGATGACTGTAATGAACAGCAAGGGTGAATTTCACTTTTTACTCTATGACTGTATTATATAATTATTTTTATAAGACCAAAACCACAATAATCATAACTAACAACTAACAAATGCTTACACTCTGCTTCTTTTGGGGATTAAAACCAGGGGCGCTTAACCACTGACCCACATCCCCCAGCCATTTTTATTTTGAGAGAGGGTCTCATTAAGTAGCTTAGAGTCTCATTAAGTTGCTGAGGCTGGCTTTAAAGTTGCCATCCTCTTGTCTCAACCAAATGAGTTGCTGAGATTGTAGACATGCGCCACCACACCTGGCCCAAGTACGCTTCTAAATTCTTCATATGTATTATTAATCCATTTAATTTTCATAAAAACCCTAAGAAGTACTAACACTACTCCTACATTTTGAAGAAATTGAGGGGCATACAGGTCAAGTAACTTGCCTATAGGTGATAGGAGACAAAGGAGGATTTGAACCCAAGTAATCAGCCTTGAGTGTACATATTCCTATTCTCTGCTACACAACATTACTAGCATATTACTTTGTAATTTTAAAAACATATTGTATTAAAACCATAATTGAGGGCTGGGGTTGTGGCTCAGTGGTAGAGCGCTTGCCTAGCACACGTGAGGAACTGGGTTTGATTCTCAGCACCACATAAAAATAAATAAAGGTATTGTATCCATCTATAACTAAAAAAATACTTTGAAAAAACGTAATTGACATAGGCATTAATACAATACATAATGTACCCCAATTTGCTTGGTTTGATAAATTACCTGATGATTAACACATGTCAAATGTTCAATAGTTTTCTCTAATTCTGTTTTGCCAAAAACATTCATGTCCTGGATATTCTGAAAGAGAATTTTATAGAAAATGTTCATTTATATCAGACAATAAAGCAAAACAACCAAAGTAAGTAATGTAAGTCTACATGCTATTATATTTATCTTTTGATAAAACAGAAATGTTTTAGAAACAAAATCATTAGATAATTTATAAAAACCATGCTTTTGGTTTAAAAAAAAAAAAAAAAAGCCTGACAGCTGGAAGTGATATTGGCCAAATTATATTGTTACTTTGTGTTCATGTATGAATATGTAAGAACAAATCCCATTAATATGTACAACTATAATGCATCAATTGATGCATTAAAAAGTAAAAAGTATAGGAAGAAAAAAAGCATAATAGGTTCTCATGTTTTTACATTATCTACCTCCATACATGATTGCAGCAGAAGACACAGACTGGTATGGGTTCATTCATAAAGACTTACACAAGTCAACCTATATTAGCACAACTATGAAGGGAAAAGTTCAGTAGGTTAAGTAACAAGCTTAAGAATATACCCTATAAGAGATGTAAGCAAAACAGGGCATGAAGGAAAAAAATACAAGAACATAAAGACAGGAAATAGAATACAACACCAGACAGAAGATCAGAGTTTCAAGAGTAGGCTGGTCAACAGTATAAACACAGGGCTAGTTTTTAAAAATTTATTTATTTTTGTTCTTTATACATGGAGTATAATTTATTCTAATTAGTATTCTTTTCTTGTTGTGCATGATGTGGAGCTTCACTGGCTGTATATTCATATATGAACATAGGAGAGTTATGTCCGATTCATTCTGTGTTTCCTATTCCCATCCGCACCCCTCCCCTTCATTCCCCTCTAACCCAATGAGCTTCTGTTCTTCATTCCCCCTTTATTGTGTGTTAGCATCTGCATATCAGAGAGAACATTCAGCCTTTGATTTTTTGGGATTGGCTTATTTTGCTTAGCATGATAGTCTCCAGTTCATCCATTTACCGGCAAATGCCATAATTTCATTCTTATTTAAGACTGATATTCCATTGTGTATATACACCACATTTCTTTTATCTATTTGTCTATTAAAAGGCACCTGGGTTGGCTTCATAACTTAGTTATTGTGAATTGAGCTGCTGTAAACATTGATGTGGCCAGAACTTTATGCTCATATATCAAAAAGAATCTAATGTCTATGTTCTTTTTTGTCTGAATAATGACATTTAATCTGAACATAAATGATGAATAAGAATTAGCTAGACAAAGGAATTGGAAGGGGTGAAGGAATCTTTCATATGGAAGGTTAGAAGCAAAAAAAGTCTATTAAGTCTGGAACGTTAAGAAAAGTGAGGCAAACAGCAGAGGTGAGTATGTAGAAAAGAAGCTAGGGCCAAATACTGAAGTCTTTGGAAAGAAGTTAATAGATTTTAAATAGGAAGGGACATGATCAGACTTATATCTTTGAAAGATTGACTGTATTGGTCAGCACTTCATGGTTGTAACTAAAATACCTGACAAGGCTAGGCACAGTCGTGTACACCTGTAATCCCAGTGGTTCGGGAGGCTGGGACAGGAGGATCATGAGTTCAAAGCCAGCCTCAGCAAAAGTGAGGCATGAAGCAACTCAGTGAGACCCCATCTCTAATAAAATACAAAATAGGGCTGGGGATATGGCTCAGTGGTTAAGTGTCCCTGAGTTCAATCCCTGATACCCAGTCCCCTACCCCCACAAAAAAAATCCTGACAAGAACAAGTTAGAGGAGAACAGTTTACTTTGGGCTCATAGTTTCAGATTTCAATCTTTCAGGCTTCATCATCAGTTGACTCCACTGCTCTGGGCCCAAGGTGAGGAAAAGCTCATGGTGGAAGGACACAATAGCAGAAAGCTACTCAGTTTGTGGCATTCAAGAAGCGGGGGGGGGGACCAGAAACACCCATGTGCAAGGAGCCAGAAACAAAAATAACACCCAAGGGGCATGCCCCACCTGCCTATAGTTAATACCCAGTAGTCAATTAAAATTATCAATTCATCAAATGGATTAATCCACTGATGAGGTTCCACCTCTCAGAATCTGTTTTAGTCAACTTTGTGTTGTCATGACCAAAATACCTCACAAAAACGACTTAGAGGAGGGAAACTTATTTGGAGCTCACAGTTTCAGAGGTTTCCGTCCACAGTCAGCCAACTCCATTGCTCTGGGCCCACAGTGAGGCAGAACATCATGTCCTAAGGGCTCCACAGAGGAAAGCTGTTCACCTCATGGCCAAAGGAAGCAGAGAGAGGGAGGACAGAAAAGGAACCACAGAGAACTCGAACTTTTTCAGGACACACCTGCAGAGGCCCACCTTCTCCAGCCATACCATACCTGCCTACAGTCACCACCAAATCAGTCCATTCAAACTAGGATGGACTAATTTGATTGCAACTCTCACAATCCAATCATTTACCTGTGAATATTCAGTATTAACACAGGAGTTTTTGAAGGACACCTCATATTCAAAGCATAACAATGACCCAAGGTGAAGTAAAGAAGCTATTAATATAGATATGTAGATTAATGACCCAAATAAGATGGTAGCAGGAAAACACAAAAAAGTAAACAAATTTAAATGAAAGTAACATGAACTTAGGGGCCAGATTCCTTGTGACTTACAGCTGGGAAAGCTTCTGAAAGTTATTTAAACTCACTGTAACTCACAGAACTTACCTCTAAGCAGTAAAAAGCTTCTTTACGAAGATTTACTGAGAGTAGTTTTGATTTGCATTTCTCTAATTGCTAGAGATGATGAACATTTTTTCATATATTTGTTGATTGATTGTATATCCTCTTCTGAGAAGTGTCTGTTCAGGTCCTTGGCCCATTTGTTGATTGGGTTATTTGTTTTTTTGGTGCTTAGCTTTTTGAGTTCTTTATATACCCTAGAGATTAGTGTTCTATCTAATGTGTGAGGGGTAAAAATTTGCTCCCAAGATATAGTCTCTCTATTCACCTCACAGATTATTTCTTTTGCTGAGAAGAAACTTTTTAGTTTGACTCCATCCCATTTATTGATTCTTGGTTTTAATTCTTATGCTATAGAAGTCTTATTAAGGAAGCTGGGGCCTAATCCCACATGATGAAGATTAGGGCCTACTTTTTCTTTTATTAGATGCAGAATTTCTGGTTTAATTCCTAGGTCCTTGATCCACTTTGAGTTTTGTGCATGATGAGAGATACGGAAAAAGGTACACTCATACATTGTTAGTGGGACTGCAAATTAGTGTAGCCAATCTGGAAAGCAGTATGGAGATTCCTTGGAAATCTGGAATGGAACCACCATTTGACCCAGCTATCTCTCTCCTCGGTTTATACCCAAAAAACTTAAAAACAGAATACTATAGGGACACAGCTACATAATATTTATAGCAGCACAATTCACAACAGCTAAACAGTGGAGCCAACCTAGATGTACTTCAGTGGATGAATGGATAAAAAAAAATGTGACATACATACATAATGGAATTTTACTCAGAAATAAGAGAATAAAATCATGGCATTTGCAGGTAAATGGATGGCACTGGAGAAGATAATGCTAAGTGAAATTAGCCAATCCCTAAAAAACAAATGCCGAATGTTTTCTCTGATACAAGGAGGCTGATTCATAGTGGGGTACGGAGGGGGAGCATGGGAGGAATAGATGAATTCTAAATAGGACAGAGGAGTGGGAGGGAAAGGGAGAGGGCTGGGGATTAGCAAGGATGGTTGAATGTGATAGACATCATTATCTGAGGTACATGTATGAAGATATCAATTGGTGTCAACATACTTTATATTTCATATAAAGAGATATAAAAAATTGTGCTGTATATGTGTAATAAGAATTATAATGCATTTTACTGTCATTGATTTTTTTTAAAAAATCAACAAAAATAAATAAAATAATTTTGCCAATTAAACAAAAGATTTACTGAGATAGTTCATATAAAAAGCATTTGGAACAGAATCTCCCACATGGGGAAAGGCTTACTAAATATTTAACATTATTTAAGAGGTAGCACTGATAGGACTTGGTTATTAACTGAAATACAAGAGATTTCAGGGAGAGCTTAGTAAAGTTGCCTGGATTTGACAAATGAGTGAGTAGTAGAATAACAAAGATACTAGAGGAAGATCAAGGACTGAGATTATTAGTTCAGTTTTTAAGTAAAAGATCTACCATAAAATCACCAAATACTGTTTCCCACAACCCAGAAGTATTCTGGTAATTTGAATATTGCTTTTTTCCAGTTTCCAGTACTGCACTTTTTAAATCATATTTTTAAATTCCTTGAGCATCAACAGATATGGAAAAGAGTGAGTGAGTAGCTTGTGCTAAAAGCTGCCATATTGCACAGAAGTTTTTTATTTGGTAATTTTAACACTTTTTTTTTTTTTTTATAAGAACAATTTCTGGAAGGCAGTATTCCAAAAGATTGCAATTAGAAGCATTCTTAAACTGTATTTTTGGAATAAAAAAATTAACTGAAAATTTGTGACATAAAGACTACCTTTAAAATGCTTGCATTTATTCCTGATTTTAACTGCTATTTTCAAAGTATTAATTTCATAATATTAATTGCTAGAAAACTATGGATTCCATAATAACAACATTTAGAACTTACAATATGCTGAGCACCATTATGTGCTTTACAGGTATTAGTAAATATGTTTTGGGGAGAAAATAGGAAATACAAAATATTGCCTCTAGATATGACACCAAATGCACAAGTAATAAAAGAATAAATTGAACCTCATCAAAATTAAAAATTTTTGTGCTTCAAAGATACCATATTAAGAAAGTAAAAGGGGGCTGAGGTTGTGGTTCAGCAGTGGAGTGCTCACCTAGCATGTGCGAGGCCCTGGGTTTGATCCTCAGCATCACAGAAAAGTAAATAAAATAAAGGTATTTTGTCTAACTGCAACTTAAAAAAAAAAAAGTAAAAGGATGACCCACAGAATGGGGGAATGTTTTGCAAACCACAAATCTATTGGAGCTGTTATCAAAAATTTATAAAGAACTCTTAGAAGCTAATATGAAGCAAAAAAAAAAAAAAAGATTAAAAAATGGTAAATAAGCACATAAAAAGATGCTCAACATCATTAGCCATAGGGGAAATGCAAATAAAAATCATAATGGATACTTCACTCCCATTAAAGATAACAACAAGTATTAGTGAGAATGTGGAGAAATTAGAACCCTTAATCATTACTGGTGGGATAAAAAATGGTATAGTCAACTTTGGAAAACAGCCTGGCCTCTCAATGGTTAAAGACAAATTTAGCAAATCACGCAGAGTTACCATATGACCAGGTACATACATAAGACAAATTAAAACATACATCCACAGAAAAAGTTGTATACAAATGTTCATAACAGCATCATTCTTGATGAACCTTGAAAACATCATGCCCATGAGAGAAGTCAGACCTAAAAACTTACTTATTTGGATTGGGAATTTAGTGTCTATGCAATATGGTAGCTTTTAGCACAAGCACTTATCTTTTTGGTTATCTGTTGAAATGACCAAGTGGTGGAGTGCAAAGGTCACTGCAAAAATATACACATATAATAATAATAAATATTTAAAGATTCATATATGCCTTCATTTAATTTATATGGAACATCGTAGTAGGCAAATGCACAGAGACAGATAGTGAATTAGTGGTTGCCTATGACTAAGGAAACTTGGGAGAAATAGGATGTGATGTTAATGGGTATGAAGGTTTCTTACTGTGGTGGTGATAAATTTCTAAAATTTATTGTGGAAATGATCATGCAAATCTGTCAATAAAATGAAAACCACTGAATTGTACATTTTAAATGGGTGAACTGTATAGTATTAAAAAAACTCCATAAAATTGTTATTAAAAAAAAAGATGTCCATCTTCATATGAAAAATTTCCTTTTGATTTCTGATAATAAAAAAAAAAAACAGACACTAAATATTTTAGGCTTTAGAGCCAAATGTCTCTGTTGCAGTTTCTTACCTCTGCCATTGTGGCACAAAAAAGCTTTAGACAATATGTAAATAAATTTCAGTACTACATTATAAACAAAATTCCTTTGATTTGATTTTTTCAGTACTTAGGACTGAACCAGGGGCACTCTACCACTGAGCTACATCTTCAGCCTTTGATTTTTTTTGACAGGGTTTCAGCTTACTGGCCACAGCTGGACACATATTTTCTATTCTTCTACCTTAGCCTCTCAAGTAGCTGGGATTATAGGAGTGTACCACCACACCTGGCATTTTTCAACAGTTTAAAAAATGCAAAAACACTTTTTAGCTATAGGCCATACATACACAAACAAGGTGGCCTGAATTTGGCCAGCATGACTATAATTTGTCAACCACATTTTAATTATATATTCAGAATTGTAACTTCACAGAATATATGAACAAAAATATTTTTCTTAATAAGTTACCTTTCAAAAAAATTTAATTTTACTACTTACTTTTAATTTTTCTTTTAAAGCTTCCTTTTCTTCCATAATTCTTCTTAAGTCAGATAATGCAAGTTCTTTTTCCTTTTCCATAAGACTAAGGAGATTATTTGGCCCTGTGCTTTGAGTGGATTCCTGTTTTAGTGCAGATAATTCTTCTTGAGCCTTAAAGAATTAAAAGATATAAATAAAAAACACTTGGGATATGTTCCCTGTTTTAAAAAAAGGCATACTGAACACATGGTACTTTTACTCTCTTCCCAAATCCCAACAAAATGAGAGCAAAAGGATCAAAATTAAATAAAATCAAAAACAACAAAAGAACAAGAAGATTGATAGGCTGCAGCCACAAAATGTTGGAAACTAGATTGCAGACAAATAGGAATTAACTAAGTTGACCAAGAAAGCTAAAATCCATGCCAGCTGCAAGGAAATAATAGAAGTAGATCAATTTATACTACTAAATCCTAAAAAAAGATCAAAAAGTGAAAATAGCTCTTTTAAGTGGACCTTTTAACTTACATGTCTTCTCTTCCTGTAAAAGTAGCAACAAGACTTCATAGGTACTGGTATTGGAAAAATTTTGATGATAGACTCCAGGCTTTGTTCGGCCTCACCTTGCCCTCTGACAAATTAGGCTTTGTAATGGGGCCAAGTTATACCAATTTTCTCTTCCCTCGAGCGGTTTCTTCACTTGAGGTTAAGTCTTTAATAGCCAATATTTCAAATAGTGGTGCTACCCAAGTTTAAACCTGGGATGCATGCTGGGGCACATATGAATCCCAGGGATAAATTTTGCTCAGAGTCAGGCTAAGACTTGCTCAGGTAGTTTTAGAAGGAGGCTATCTCTAATTGACCATACACATAAATAGGCTAGAAAAGAGCAAGAATGTAAACAAAGAAGGAAATCTCTGCTTTGAGAACACAATTGACCATAGAAGTATAAATCTAATCATGAAGGAAGTCCATATGTTACAGAAATCTGAAGAATACATATACATTCCATTAAAGTTAGCTAGTTCTAAATAATCTATTGGTTTAATTACAGCAAACTTCTTACTTTATTATATAAGACACTTAGTTTATCTCTTTCTGCTGTCAATAATTTAACATTGGACTGTATATCTTCCATATATTTTTCAAATCTTTCTAGCATACGCTGAAGTTCATCTCTTTCTCTTGCAATCAGATGAATATCTGAATTATAATCACCCTGAAACATAATTAAAATACAGAAATTATTATTTGTTATAATCATCATTATTACATGGTTGTCATAAAGATGCTGGCGATGAGACTGACTGAAAGAAGCTAACAGACAACAAGAACATAAGTTCCTTTAATGTAACTAAGGAACACAATTGTTTTTTAATCTATAATGAGAGTAGATGAAGGCACTGACAGTACTGGGCAAATTTCCTGGCCTTTAGGTTTCCAGCAAAGGACCCAATTGCCAATGATTCTACCTGATCAGATTCCATCACATGCTTTGACAATCATTTAGATGCTTTGACAAACATCTACTAGAGATGTTCATATTAGTGGTACTTAAAGTATAACTCTGTATGAGGCCCCTGTGTTCAATCTCAACTACATTAAAAAAAAATTACAGCATAACCTTAGACCAGAAGCATCAGCAGCATATAAAAATTTGCTATACGTACAAACTTTGAAACCTATCCCAAACTTACCATTAGTTATAAAGGATCCTTTCCTCTCCAGGGAAGGGATAAGGGAGGTATTATTATATGTGCTTATTCACCCAGTACAAGTAATTTTAATAGCCTAGTGTATTCCTCAGTGTTTTCTCTGACTGAATATTAAGATCAATTTCCCCAAGCACATCAACACCAATTGTTCTAGTTTCACACCTACTGAGGTCTATCTCTGGAACTAGACAAATGTAAATATTCTACAAGGCAATGTATATTAAGGATACTAACCAAATTAAGCAACTACTTCCAACATTTCTAAAATAAGAATAAGGCTACTTTTCCAATACAATTCAAAATATTCACTATCTTGGACTGGGGATATAGCTCACTTGCAGAGTGCTTGCCTAGCACGTGTGAGGCTCTGGGTTTGATTGTAACCAACAAAAAAAAAGGAGAAAAGAAAAAGGAAAGATCCACTATCTTCACTGTTATCGTGAAAACTAAAAATGGTAAATTTATAGTACCTTATTTAAAATTTTTTTAGTATAGATGGACACAATATTTTTATGTGGTGCTGAGGATTGACCCTAGTGCCTCACGCATGCAAGGCTCTACCATTGAGCCACAATCCCAGCCCAATTTATAGTATTTTAATGTTGAAATATTAAATGTAGAAGTCCCAAGTAGGAATAATCTGATTATTTGGTACAGTGTAAAGAGTCCTGGCCTATATTATCCAGTATCTACTGCACATACAATATCAATGTAGACTTGATAAATGGTAGATAGCTGTGGGGTATATCCCTCACCTTCCATGTGGAAATAAATTATCCTCTTGGCTAACAAGCAAAATCAAGGCATAAAAGATGAGATTAGTTACCTAGACACCTTAAAGGCAAGATGTTTAATAGGACAAAATCAGATCAGGATTTCAGGACTTGATCAAGGCTTAAAACTGGTAAAGAAAACTGTAACTTATCTAAATTTAAAAATCTTACAGAAAAAAAGTTGGCCTATACAGATTCTAGAAAAGGAGAGCTCAATGAATAAAGATTTAACAGTCTATTTCCATTACTATTTAGGTCTCGGCTTAAAAGTCATTTTCTGCAAGGAATCCTTCCAGATTCTCTAGTTTAATTTAGATTTTCTATGTTCTTTTAGTTCTGAATCTTTTCTATACATTCTACATTAACCCTTATTATAAATGAGATTAAAAAGTTAGAGGATGGGGATGTTGTTCAGTGGTACCGCACATACTTAGCAAGCATGAGGCCCTTTATTCAATTCCTGGAACTGAAAAAAAAAAAAAAAAATCTTGTTTTTAAAGTATGTTCCACTAAAATTTAAGTTCTATGAAGGACATGATAGGTATTTGGTCTTGTTCACTACAAGTTTGGTGCTCAGTATGGTACCTAATAAGACAAATTCCCTGAACATAATTTGGCTTACATCAGCAAAAACTCTAACTCTACTCTACATATATCTTGTTTAAATATCTACATTTCAATGTATTTATTTATTTATTTGGTAATACGGATTAAACCTAGAGTACTTTACCACTGAGCTACATCTTTCGTCCTTTTTTTATGTTTCGAGATAGAATCTGGCTAAGTTTCTGAGGCTAGCCTCAAACTTGCAATCCTCCTGCCTTAGCCTCCTGAGTAGCTGGGATTACAGCACCACTGTGTTCAGTTTAAATATCTACATTTATATTATTGTTAATATATAATCATTAATTCCCCTCCACAACTTTATTATTCCCAGCATACAAATGTGACACACACATGCAATGTGAAGGCTCCAAGGACAGGAACTGTCTTCTTTATCTCTGTATTCTCATAGCAGGCACTTGGTATCTATCTACTGAACTTTCTACCTAGATCTGATTTGTTTCAAACCAGCAAATAATAAAGAAATGAGCCATGTATTGGGAACTATGTGTTATGTTGGACCCTTATACAAATTATCTCATTTAATTTTCACAATAAGTTGTAGCTACTTTCCCTATTCTTCAAATGAGGAGACAGGTTTGCATGGAGTAATGCCAGTTTGTGGAGTTGGAGTTGGAACTTGCACTATGCCTCCAACTCCAAAGCACTTTCCCCAAACTATCCTCAAAACTGCCAATAGGAACCATGGTGGATGGGTGGTGTCTTCCCAACACACACACACACACACACACACACACACACACACACAAAACAAAAAAACAAAAAAACAGAATTAACAAAGTTTTGTTGATAAAATTAGTGACACTAAAAATGTCAGTTTGTTTTCTGGTTTGTTACAATCCCAAGAAACTACATTAAAACAGTTTGTAAAAAGGTAGGAATTGAAAACTCATAGCTAGTAGCAAATACAGTTTTAGAAAGAAATACAAAATAATAGCTGGGCATGGTGGCACACACCTGGAATTCCAGCAACTCAGCAGGCTGAGGCAGGAGGATGGTGACTTCAAAGTCAGCCTTAGCAACTTAGCAAGGCCCTAAGAACTTAATGAGACCCTGTCTCTGAATAAAATATAAAAAGGGCTGGTGATGTGGTTAAGTGCCCCTGGGTTCAAATCTTGGAACCAAAAACAAAAAAAAAAAAAAAAAGAAGAAGAAAAAAAAATAGCGATGCCACTTGTTTCACTCTTCTTGCAAAGGATTGCCTTAGCTATTCTGAGTCTCTTATTTTTCCAGATGAATTTCATGACTGCTTTTTCTATTTCTATGAGAAATGCCATTGGGATTTTGATTGGAATTACATTAAATCTGTATAGTGCTTTGGGTAGTATGCCCATTTTTATTATATTAATTCTGCCCATCTAAGAGAAAGGTAGAATTTTCCATCTTCTAAGGTCTTCTTCAATTTCTTTCTTTAGGGTTCTGTAGTTTTCATTGTATAGGTCTTTTACCTCTTTCGTTAAGTTGATTCCCAAGTTTTTTTTCGTTTGTTTGTTTTTGAGGTTATTGTAAATGGGATAGTTTTCCTCGTTTCTCTTTCAGAGGATTGTCACTGATATACAGAAATGATTTTGATTTATGGTTGTTCATTTTATATCCTGCTACTTTGCTGAATTCATTTACTAGTTCTAGAAGTTTTCTGGTGGAACTTTTTGGGTCTTCTAGGTATAGAATCATATCGTCAGCAAACAGTGCTAATTTGAGTCCTTCTTTTCCTATCTTTTATCCAAAGTACATGTATGAAGACACGAATAGTGTGAATACACTTTGTATATAACCAGAGATATGAAAAATTGTGCTCTATTAGTATGAATTGCAATGAATTCTGCTGTCATACATGACAAATTAGAATTTAAAAAATAAATAAAAATTTAAAAAAATAAACGTAAAGATATTAAAAAAAATACAAAATATTTCGAAATGTAACTGAATTTTAGGTAGGCAATGTACTCCCCAGTTCCCAGGATTCACAATTGCCTTATTTTTCAATAATGTACTTAACCATTATTCCCTACCATACCCACAATTTATTACTGGAACTCTAAAATACTCTGAACACCCTGAATTTCTGATCTCTAGAAAATTAATTCTTAGTCTATGCTAGGTAATATAAAATTTCAAGAAAAAAAATTTAGTTGAACAGAAGAAAAGGTATCTCCTAATTATACCAATACCTTATCAATATCTACCACTTGTCTTTCAATTGTGAATTTATACCAAGCAACTAAATCAAATACTTAGGTTAAAAGCTTTGAGATACTTATCTACTCAATGCTTCTTAATAAATTCTTAATCAATTAAACCAATCAACCATTTTGTGGAAGAGTCTTCTACACAATAAAAACGGTCAATTTATAACTCCCCCTCCTGCATTCTAAGTATATATGAAAGATAAACAATTCAATGATAAAAATTAACTTGCACTATAGTTCCCTTTCACTTCATTCTGATGATAATAAATTAGACAGTGTTCACACTAAAAAAAATCAAACTATTTATACAACTGTCAATCAAAATTCGGTCATTAGGAAATTAGGTTAAAAAGCAAAAAGTCTAATCAGAAAACACAAAACTATTTGACAGTGGACACAGGATCCACAGAGAAAAGACGACAGAATTGGTAAAATCATCCAATTCTAAAATCAAATATTTTGATTTTAATGACTTTCTCCCTAAATTCCCCTAGTTTTACCTACTATGTAGATCATATTAGGGTCATATATGCTTTCGGGACACATATAAATCCAAAGCTAAAAAGAAAGAGAACAGAAAAAAAGAAAGAAAAAAAATCTAAAGAACTCAAATGATACTCAACAAACATTGAAAATAATTTAAGCCTTAAAATAGTGACATGATTTTAACCTCTCATGAATCGTGGTCAACATTAAATAATACATACAATGGGAGATATAATTAGAAAATATATACAGGCCAAACGTGGTGGCACATGCCTGTAATTCCAACTACTTGGGAGGCCAGGCAGGAAGATTTTAAGTTTGAGGACAGCCTTGACAAATCAGTGACTCTATCTCAAAAAACAAAACATGAAAAGAACTAGGGATGTAACTTAGTGGTAGATATTTAAAAGCAACTACGAATAAAGTTAACACAATCATAAAGCAGAAAAGTTTCCTACTGATCCTCTTTTGCTTTATTGATTACTCTTATAAAAGGATATTACCTTTTCAGGTTCAATCCTCAATATTGAAAAAAAAAAAAATGGCTGGGAATGTAGCTCAGTGGTACAGTGTTTGCCTAGCATGTGTAACACCCTGGATTTGATTTCCAATAGCATAAAAGAAAAATAAGAAATAATATATACAAAATAAATATTTTTTTTGGAGATAGAGTCTTGCTAAGTTGCCCAGCTGACCTTGAACCTCTTGCTTCAACCCACTGAGTAGCTTAGATTAGAGGTATGCAACATCATACCTGGCTTTCAAAGTAACATCTTTAGGGCTGGGGCTGAAGCTCAGTGGCAGGACACTTGCCTAGCATGTGTAAGGCACTAGGTTCAATCCTTAGCACCACATAAAAATAAACAAATAAAATAAAGACATGCTATCCATAAACAACTAACAACAACAACAAAAAAATTAAAAAAAAACAAAAACAAAGTAACATCTTTAGTCTATCAACTTGCAAATGTGGTTGTAGAAGATGGGCAGAATAATCTGTTCAGCTTTCAATATCTACCGCTTTTCCCACAGTATGGTTTGTGGTGAAGATGTTGTCTGGTAGCAGAATGTGACACATCTTCCTAACTGGTCCAACCAAGGATGGAAATGACAGGAAGCCATGTTGTCTGCCATCTGGACAAAGCCACTCTGCTACCACAGAGAAAATGTAGTTAATAGAGAAAGTAAATTCTAGAAAAAAAAGAGAATATGTCCAGCAGCCTGAGTCCCTGAGCTCCAGTTTCTAGAAACCCAGAAGCCTCTGTACTTCTCCCATGACTCAGTTATACAATCTTTTCTTAATTTCCAGAAAATGAGAATGCTAAATGCTGTAGTTGGGTAGTGTCCCTAATTAACGCAGGGTTCCTATGCTACAAGTCACAGACAAAAACAAAAATCAAAATTAGGGGCTTTTTAAAAGCAACTACGAATAAAGTTAACACAATCATAAAGCAGAAAAGTTTCCTACTGATCCTCTCTTGCCTTATTGATTACTCTTATAAAAAGGATATTACCTTTTCTAGTGTTTTAAATATTGAATGTTTTTCACGTGCACAATGATTTGTAGAGCAAGATCTTCGTTGTATTATATGTTGGAGTCTTTCTAGTTCTTTCTTATAATAATCTCGTTCTTCTTCTATACCTTTCAGAAATGTATCTAAACGAGAAGGTGACCTGTCTCGACGTTTTATTCCATGTTCTAGCCTCATCCTTTCAACTTCCAAAGTAAGTTCTTTTTCTGCAAATTAAAGTGGTTAAATCTTAAAATGATGTTGTATATAAAATGTGGATTAGCCAAATAAATAATATCAATAGCTTTTAGTATGAAAGCTACTAGAAATTCTGAGCTGTTTCATGTATCACCTGCAAGTAGCAGATATATCAAAGGTAAATATTGAAAGTGGGGGGGGGAGGCAAAATATCAACTGTTTAAATAAAGTCCAAAAAGTCAAAGTCCCCCACAGCTTTTGTCTATCACAAGATGGACACTATTTAGTACTACAAAATGAAGCAATAAATTCCCACATGGTATCTTCTAGGGAACTGAAAATGTACTGGAAGAAAATATACCTGCAAATAATTAATCATAATATGTACAAATTTAATATTAACCTTGAATTTAATATAGTACACGAATATACAAAGAGATCACAATAACTCATCTTCCTTCAGAAAAGCACAATTATTAACTTTTAACACAGAAATCAAAAGTAACTGAATGCTTAAATTTTGTGCAGTGCAACTCAATTTAATTACAACTCTGGGGCATGGAATGATTTTCATGATGTATTCTGATTCACTCCCATCTCTTCTTTAATTCATTCAGCAGATATGTTTTGAGCATTTACTATATGACAACCCTAAGGATTCGAATATAAAAATCACAACCATGGCCAAATAATTATTCTTATAGCAGAAAGACATAAGCTATAGTGTGTAATGCAAACCGGAGGCTGAACTGACAAATTTCATCCAAATGGATAACCAGGAGGAGGTAAGAAGAAAGTAGGAGAGTGAGAAAGGATGGACAATTGTGTTAAATTCTAAGAAGTCAAACAAGCTAATAAATGAAAAACACCCATTGCATTTAGCATAATGGAGGAGAATAATGACTTTAACAATAGTAGTTTATTTGGTGACATGGGGACAGGCCAACTAGAGTGGATTGAGGAGTTAAGGGGTACTAGGTGATCAAACAGAAACAGTGAGTGTGCATTTTAAGTTGATACAACTGTATTTCCAAAAAATGATTCTATAATTTTCTTTTTCTGACTGGTCTTCTTAGTCTGTTATCTCTCTATCTCAAAGAAAAATATACTTCCATTGCAAAGTATTCAAGAAGATTCCTTGTACCAATGAGTCAAAATGTAAAAGAATTCTTAAGGTCCTTGAGATTTGTACTTTATCTATAGTAGCTATCATGGTTTCTAGTTCATAGTAATCACTCAAGAAATACTCATTAAGTGAATGAATGAACTATCACATACTATGAAAGATAACATATGAAGAACAAACCACTGTCACTTCTTAGTTAACATTTTAAATCTTACCTATAGCTGCAAAACCTTCCATTTTTTTGCTAAGTCTTTGCTTTTCTTGTTCAAGCTGATGTACAACAGTTTCTAGGTCTGATTTCAGAAGAAGTTCATCATTTAGTCTCTCCTTTTCTTTATGGCATAAACTTAATTCCTGCAAATTTAATTCTATAATTAATAGGTCTATTTATAATAGGTATATTTATATAGTATTATATGTACCTATAAACAACACTATTTATAATAGTATTATATATAATACTATTTCTAATAGCATTTTATATTTATATATAATACTACTATATATACTATATTATATATAATACTATATACTTACATTCATAGTATATTTACAAATGAATATATAGTATTATATATTTACACGGTATAAATATATAGTATATAATATATAATACTATTTATAATAGGTCTATAAAAGGTAACAGGTAAAATACATATTTTTGTAAGAACATTTATAAAACAGCAATTCACATATATATGTGTACACATACTTTTAATTAGTTGAATACAGTTTCAACTGAATTATCAACTATAGCTATAAGTACCATACTTTTATGGTACTTATAAAACCCAATTATTATAATAATGCTCCTTTGTGGATGGTAGAATCCTTAGGTTTTATTTTCTTCCAATTTGTTTAGCATATTGTCCTTTTACCTGCCCTAAATAATCATGTCCTTGTGCAATAAAAACTTTTAAACTTATGTTTAAAGAGGACTGTATAAGGCATACTATTCTCTGTCTACCATATCTATCATATAAATTCACAACTATGTTGGTTATTCTCTCAGCCTCATTTGCAGAATGGATTAGTAAAACCAGGACACCCAGGATTCACTGTTAAGGATCAATCTGTGGATCTGAAGCAATTTGCAGTATCCAGCACATTCACCATGCTTAATAAATTTTAGCTATTAATACCATCATTATTATCTTAAAATACATAAAACATAGCACTAATGAAAATATAAGAAAGGTCAGAAAATACCTACAGCAACATTTTATCTCATCCAACACTACTGAAACTTGGGTTACAGTTGTGAGACAAGCATTATTAATCAAATACAGTATTTATAGTGAGTATACAAAAAAAGAAAAAACAACAAAAATTCCTTGTCCTTATGGAGTTCATAACAAAAACTTCATTGAAACACCTACTTTACATTTATTGACACAAAGGAAGAATTTTATGAGACTCAGGAGTAGATAACATTTACCAAAGTTAATTCATTATTTAGTTGAATTAAAGATTTGTTAAGTTGAATAAAAAAGGAAGACACTGTGGTAAATATGTCGTTCAGTTTCTATACAAAAATCAACAAGTATTTGAGTATCTACTTTGTGCAGCATATACATATAGCATTATATAATGAGAAAACATGTATATCAGTATCAGTCTTTGTTTCTAATTTTAAAGGAAAGTCTTCCAATTTAATAGGCTATTAAAAAAAAATCTCAATCTTTTGGATGAGCAGCCAATTCACACTGTATGCAAGACATTCTTTCTGCTGGTTCCAGACTGTATGCTATATCAAGTTTCTGCCATCAAGATTATTATTTTTTCCCTTAGAAGACAATCAGAAGAAGCAGTATGACTAGGAAAATAATTTGCTTATACCCAAGCTATTAAAAGAGGAATGAGTGGTTTAAAAAAAAATTTTTTTTTGATGAGGGGTTAATTTCTCCCTTTTTAAGGTTTTTGATTCTCATTTTCTTCAAACTGCTCTCTCTTTTTAAATTTTTTTGTTTGTTATTTTTAGTTATACGTTACAGTAGAATGTATTTTGATATACATACGTGGAGTATAGCTTTCCATTTTAGTTGCTATATATGATGTGGTGTTACACTGGTCATGTATTCATATATGACACAGGAAAGTTATGTCTGATTCATTCTATTGTCTTTCCTTGTCCCATCCCCCTCCCTTCCTTTTATTCCCCTTTATCTAATCCAGTGAACACTATTCTTCCCCCTCCTCCACCAGTTTATTGTGAGTTAGCATCTGCATACAGAGAGAACATTCAGCCTTTGGGTTTTATGGAGACTGGCTTATTTTACTCAGCATAATAGTCTCCAGTTCCATCCATTTACCTGCAAATGCCATCATTTCATTCTTCTTTATGGCCAAATAATATTCCATTGTATATATGTACAACATTTTCTTTATCTATTGTCTGTTGATAGGCACCTAGATTGGCTCTATAGCTTAACTATTATAAATTGAACTGCTATATACATTGATGTGGCTATATCACTGTGGTATGCTGATTTAAGTCCTTTGGTATAGGCTAAGCAGTGGGATAACTGGGACAAATGGTGGTTCCATTCCAAGTTTTTCAGAAATTTCCATACCGCTTTCAAGACGGGTTGCACCAATTTTGAGTGCTTTTTAATAATAGCAAATACAACAAGTAATTATCAACTTCTGATTTAATATTAGTGAACTGATAGGTCATACAGTCGTTTCAAAGAATGTAAAATTCCTAACAGGTTTTCAAATTTGAATTTTACTTATAAACATATAAAAGATTAAAGAGTTCTAAAAATATAAAATTGTAGTATATCTATACAGAATATTATTCAGCTATAAAAGGAAGGAAGTACTACCATATGCTACAACATGCATAAGCCTTGAAAACATTATGTTGACAGGTGCAGTGACACACAATTGTAATCTCAGCAACTCAGCAGGAGGATTTCAAGTTCAAGGTCAGCCTCATCAACTTAGACCCTGTCTCAAAATTAAGAAAATAAAAAGGGCTTAAGATATAAATATAAAATTTTTTAAAAGTGGTTCAGTAGTGGAATGACCCTGGGTTCAACCTATAGTACCACCACCACCACCAAAAAAAAAACAAAAACAACAACAAAAAAAACATTATGCTAAGTGAAAGAAGCCATATACTGTAAGGTTCCATATATATCAAATAGTCAGAATGGACAAATCTATACAAATTAAAAGTACATGAGAGCGGTTGCGATGAGAAGGGAATGAAGAGTGACTACTAATGGGTGCTGGGGCTATAGCTCAGTGGCAGCGCTTGCCTAGTACGTGTGAGGCTCTGGGTTCAATCCTTAGCTCCACATAAAAATACACAAAATAAAGGCATTCTGTTCATATACAACTATAAAAAAAGTTTTAAAAAAACTGTTCTAGGATTACATAGTAGTGATAGTTGCACAGCTTTGTGACTATTCTAACCACTGAATTGTATACTTAAAAAAAATTAATATTGTAGCCAGGTGCACAGGCGCATGCCTGTAATTCCAGTGGCTTGGGAGGCTGAGACAGGAGGATCTTGAGTTCAAAGCCAGCCTCAGCAAAAAGTGAGGCACTAAGAAACTCAGTAAGACCCTGTCCCTAAATAAAATACAAAATAGGGCTGAGGATGTGGCTCAGTGCTTGAATGCCTCTGAGTTCAATCCCTAGTATCCCCCAACCCCGAAAAAGAATATTGTGATATTTAAATTATATCTCAATTAAAAAAAAAAAAATATATATATATATATATATATATATATATATATATATATATATATTATATATTATATATATATAAAATAAAACACAAAACTTTTCTTTCTGAAAATGCTGGCAANAGTTTAAAAGTTTTTATTGCACAAGGACATGATTATTTAGGGCAGGTAAAAGGACAATATGCTAAACAAATTGGAAGAAAATAAAACACAAAACTTTTCTTTCTGAAAATGCTGGCAATTCAATATGACATTAACTTACCAGTTGAAGTTTTGCCATTGTTTCCTCAAGATTCCGCATTTCAGAGAGGTTTCTTTTAATCTCTTTCTAGGAATAAAAGTCTGTTAGGTAAACACTTAAAAGTCTAAGAATACTTATTACTAAGTCATAATGCAATAAGATCAAGTAATTTTTCTAGTGGTTCATGTGTTCCCCTTCACTAGTAAGATCTGAGGCTTTCACTCATTTTCAACAAAGAAGATTCTCTTTAATATTGTGGTGTCCTGAATGCTTACAGGGACCTATTTATAACATCCGAAAGAAAAGGACCACTTGAAAATCTTTTTTTCTTCTTTCATTTTTTCAGTTGTAGATGGACACAATATCTTTACCTGTCCCTTTCTATGTGGTGCTGAGGATTGAATCCAGTACCTCACGCATGTGAGGCAAGTACTATACCAGTGACCTACAGCCCCAGCCTCCCAAATCTTTTTTTCCTGTACATTTATTTGTAGGACTTCCTTGGACCCTGGGTTTAGAACATGTCCTATGGTACTATCATTTCCTATTCTATTTGTTTTCTCTGCTTTGCGACTGAAGAGCAGAATGCCAAGATTAAAATATTATGACCCAATATGAATCTTTTATTGAACCAAGCTATCATTTCTGAAGCATTGTCAATGGGCTATGAGAAACCATGTTTGTATATTGTGTGCAGAAGCACAAGATACAAAAGGAGGTAGAAAAAGAGAGGGATGAGATATTATAGTATTGCAATGGAACTAAAGTCACAAAAGCAGAACAAAGTATAACAATAATGCACTAATAAAAACATTTTTTTAAAAATATAATTTTTTTAAAAAGGATTTTTAAAAAGCAGCAGCAAAACCAAAACTGTACTAATAATGTCCTTCTTTTTGCAAGAGGTTTTGTCAGTTGCAGTGGCACATGCCTGTAATCCCATAAAGCTGGGAGGCCAAGGCAGGAAGATCCCAAGTTCAGGACAGCCTGAGCAATTTAAAAGAGACCCTGTCTCAAAATATATAAAGAGCTGGGGGTGTAGCACTGGTAAAGTGCTTGAATAGCATATGTGAGGTACTAGGTTCAACACTTGTAACCACAGAGGGGAAGAAAAGGAAAAATAAAATGGCTTTGGCTATCTGGGGTCTATTGAGATCTGTATAAATTTTATTCTTTTTCTGAAAAAAATGCCATTGAAATTTTTGATAGGAATTGCACTGGATCTATAGATGGCTTTGGACAGTTTAAGAATATTAAGTCTTCCAATCCATGAATAATGTCTTTCAATTTATCTGTAACGTCTTTAAATTTTCAGCAGTTTTGTAGTTTTCAAGTGCTGAGTTTTTCACTTTGTTGGTTAAATTCCTAAAATTCCATTCTTTTTGATGCTATAGTAACATTTCTTAATATCCTTTTTTGATTTCTTATTAGTGTATAAAATCATATCTTGTTTTGTTTTGTAACTTATAACCTTATTAAATTTATTATCTTTCATGTGTATGGAATCTAAAGATCTAAAGATTATATTATCTGTAAATAGAGATTATTTTATTCTTTCTTTGCAATTTACATGCCTTTTATTTCTTTTTCTTACCATATTGCTCTGGCTAGGACTTTCAGTACTGTGTTGAACAGAAGGGATGAAAGTATGTATCGTAGACTTGTTTGTTATTTTAAAGAAAGTTTTCAGTCTTTCAACACAGAGTTTGATGTTTATTGTGGACTGTTCATAAATGGTTTTTATTATATTGAGGGAGTTTTCTTTCCAGTACATTAATTAGTGGAGGTTACATTGTATAAAATCAGTTCAGTGATATAGAGCAGTATGGTCTTCAATTATATTCCTGGCAAAAAGAGTTCCCAAGTATTATGTAAAACTCTGGTATGTACACAGTTTTAAGGATTTAATAGTTGGATACTTAATTTGCACATACAGTGCTTCTTAAAAATGAATACCTAAGAACTTGCTTTCAGCCTCAGTATCATGTAAGTTATCCATTTCTACTTTCCCTTTCACACTCTTCCAAAGAAAGGCTTATACTTCATTTATGTCACAATGGCACACTGCTTCGGGATATTAAAAAACAAAAAAAAAAAAAAACAAAACAACTTTAGGAATACCAGATAAAAAGATTAATTAGAAGGTCTTGGGGAGGTCACTCAGTGGCAGAATACTTGCCTAGCAAGTGCAAGGCCCTGAGTTCAGCATTACTCCCTCTATCAAAAACGAGCTGAAATGCTGAAATGTTGGGATTAGCTAAAAGCTTTAAATAAGACATATTGTCTCTCTCATTATATTTCATTAATAGATGTATTTCCAATAAACTTAATTTTATCTTTTTTAAAATTTATCAACACTTGTGGTATTATGATCACGTTTACCCCCAATTATTAACATTTTTCTGAGGAAAATGTTAACAGTTTGAACTTTATAGTTATAGGAAATTTTTTTAAGTAAAAAATTTTAATTTGAATACTTTTTATTCCAAACAGGTATAATAGTGAATATAAAAAGATATTTAAGGGCTTGAGGTTGTGGCTCAGTGGTAGAGCTCTTGCCTGGCATGTGTGAGGCACTGGGTTTGATCCTCAGCACCAAGTAAAAATAAATAAATAAAATAAAGGTATTATCTCCATCTACGACTAAAAAAATTTTTTTAAAGCTATTTAAGCATAAAATGTTAAAATAAAATTTTGTGAAAATTTCAAGCAGAAAGGGTCATTTAGATTTCATTGGCTATATCTAAAATCAGACTGGAAATTTCATGCTTTGCATCTATTTTAATTTAAAAATGAAAAAAGTGAGCTATCAACTTTGAAATGCACAATGTCATACAGTTTTAAAAGACACCTTTAAATGATTCTTGAACAAAAAAATGACAACATAAACTTCAGAAGAATCTCTCCCACTGCAGATAAAAGACAGATAGAAATCTTAAAGGAAAACAGGACAGAGTTAGTGGTCTATCCCAAGACTAGAATATGCTTCAGAAAAACTCCCAATAGGCCAGAATAAATGCAATCATTTAGTGGGTATAAACAAAACTTAAGAAAATCTTAAATACAAAACAAAAATGAAAAACACAACAAAATAAACAACCTGGATAGGGACATCACTGTGTTCTAGGAGACTACAATAATACTTTCACAACCTAAATACATCATTACCTTTGCTTCCCCAAGTTCTTTATCAGCAGTCTCAAGTACTTCTTCTTTATGTCTTTCCAACTGCTGTGCTAACTGGTCTATTTCAGTTAATTCTTGGCAGAGTTTTTCATTTTTGTTACTTAAATTAACAACTTCAGTCGTCACTGTTTCCTTGGTTTTCATAAGCTCTTGAATATGCTTCTCCAGGTCTTTATTAGCTTGCTGAAGAAAGTCAACCTAAATTGAATTTGTAATTCATAAGGCATATGAATTGGGTAATTATGCTGAATACTGAACTTTCAAAATAATATTTCAAAAAGTTATATTTTAAATTAAAACCACAGCTATTTTATATTTATAAACTTAAATACTATTTTATTTGTAAAACTGACAATGTTTAATGAAAAAATATATATCCATTGGCTTTATTTTCATGCACAGAAGAAAAGGATAAGTAAGAAATTTGTGTGAATTTTCTTCCAACACAGAGTTCTAAAAGCATGACAAGAATATCACAATGATATTAGAATGTGCTGTCCAATATGGAGGCCTCTAGCTCATGTGGCTACTGAGCATTTGAAGTGTTGCTAGTCCAAACTGAGATGCACTATAAATATAAAATATACACGATTTCCAAATCCTGGTTTAAAAAAAAATGTAAAAAACATTAAAAGGTGAATAAGATTTGGGGTATAATGGTAAATATATCAGTATAATTAAAATTTTGGTTTTTACCTTATAAAATCTGACTACTAGAAATTTTTAAATTGTATATTTGGCTCTTATCATATTTCAATTAGACAGCACTGTTCTAGAGCTACTGATGATATTTCTTACTTATTTTATTCTAGTTACAGCTCAGGCAGCTCTGACACACCTAAACTTCTAAAGTTCATGTGCCATGCCTTATGGAACTCTCTTGCTCTTCCACCCTTCAATCAAATGCATAGCCTAAGTCAATAAAAGGTATAAATTCAATTTACATATATTAAAATCATCTTTTTTACATTATAAAAGGTATACAGTCAAAAATTTTTTAAAAATAAAAACGCCATCTGCTAGAATAATCCATTACACAAAGATAAGTTTTGTTAGTATATTTTAGTATATTCTTTCAGTATTTTCCCTTTCCAAATACATAGATTTTTTTAAAAGCAAACTGAAAATCAGACTTTGCCTGAAGTTCATTTTTAAAAAAATGTTTAACATTATGATATATCTTAATTCCTACATCATTAAATATTCCATAACAAGGTTTTTCAATAACTGCAATGTATTTCTTGATACTTTGGTTCTATCAATTTTTTTTCCTACTGTAAATAATACTTCAGTGAACAACCTTATTACTTTTACAAACCCACAGACCATTAAAAACAGTTAGAATTTCATATACTTACTGAAATGATCATAAGAGCCATTACCTGAATATTTAAATGAGCAATAAGCTTTTCATTGGTTTTATTTCTATTCTCCAGAGACAGGACATCAGGGGAGCGACCACCATCCAAAGTACCTGACAGTCTTTCTATTTCTCGTTCTCTTAGCTCAATCTGAAGACAGAAAGTCATACCATCATTTAAAAAAATCTAATTGTGGACCATATGAAAATTTTAAATTGCATATTTGGCTCTTATCATATTTCAATTAGACAGCACTGTTCTAGAGCTACTGATGATTTTTCTTACTTATTCTATTCTGGTTACAGCTTAGGCAGCTCTGACACACCTAAATTTCTAAAGTTCATGTGAACATTTATTAGGACATGTTCAACAATGCATATGAAATAAATATTCATACCTGTAACCACACATAAAATGCACACATGTAGAGCAAAAATAAGTAGAAAATGCCAATATAGTCAGGTACAGTGACATACGCCAATAACTTCAGTGAGTTGGGAAGCTGAGGCAGGAGACTCACAAGTCTGAGGACAGTCTTAACAACTTAGCAAGATCCTGTCTATAAAAAATGAAAAGAGCTGGGGGTGTAGCTCAGTGTTAGAGCACCTCTGGTTCAATCGAAAGAAAAAGAGAGAGAGAGAGACACACACACACACACACAAAGGAAGGAAGGAAGGGAAGGAAGGAAGGAAGGAAGGAAGGAAGGAAAAAAAAGAGAGAAAAAGAGGAGAGAGAGAGAGAGGAAGGAAGGAAGGAAGGAAGGAAGGGCCAACATAGTTTTCATAATTATTTTCATTGATTAGATTCTTCCTAATTAATTTTTGGATTTTTCCACCTCCTCTAAGATTAATCAATGCTCATATAAAAAGAAACTTGGTAACAGATTATATTCATGTTCAAATACAAGAACTGAGACCAGTGCCCCATGGAATAAATGTAGTATGAGTGAATGGAATAAATGTGGAATAAATAAATGAAAAAACACTCAGAATACTGAGTTGCTCTGAATCTCAGTATTTAAAAAGGACAATAGAAAACATAGACATAATAAAAACATGACTATTATTAACTATGAATTGTCACTAATTCACCCGCCAAAATTTGGAAAAAATACACATACTTCCAAGCCTTGGTTTTATTTTGTAAAGAAAAATAAAAACAAAATATTCAACATTTAATTCAATAAATAATTATTGAGCACAGAACTAGGCAAGCAAAGATATATGAAACATGGTCTCTGATTTTCAGGAACACATAGCTTTATAGGGAAAACCAGCAAGTAAACCAATAATTGCTATATAGCATAGCAATGAATGAATAAAGGAAAAAGGCATATAACACCAAAGTAATTAAGGGAATTAAGTAATTTATTCTGCAATGGTTAGTTTATTGGGGAAATTAGCAAAGACCTTATCAAATAAATATGTCCGAAGGTTATAAATAATGTTATAAAGAAAAGATGAGTGTTCCAGGCAATAAAATAAAAGCATAAAACAACATGGTATTTTTGAGGTAGGAGAAATGGCTCAGTATGACTGGATTATAATCTACAGTGGAACTTGTGGCTGGAGATGAGTCCAAAGAATTAAACTTTAACAGAAAGAATAACCCCCTACTCACTGTCTTTTTGTGTGTATGTGTGTGTGTGTGTGTGTGTGTGTCGTACTGGGAACTGAACCCAGGGACACTATACCACAGTGAGCTATAACCCCAACCCCTTTTATTTATTTTTAATCTTGAAACATGGTCTTGCTAAATTACCCAGGTAGTCTTGATCTTGCAATACTCCTGCCTCAGTCTCCTGAGCAGCTGAGGTTACAGGAATGCACTACCACTCCCAGATATACCTATTAAGTCTTTCAAAAGCTGAAATATAAATATTGCTAATTTTTACATAAGTCCTGTGCATTACCTGATTGTGCCACCGGTGCTCCAATATTGCTAATTTTAGAGGTAAAAAATAGGAGGTTAAGACAAGCTGATATCACAAGGAGGGCAGTAAATTTGGGAAAGAGCTCAAGAACAGCAAAATGGGTGCAGAAGACTGAACCCAGGGACTTAGACATGCTAAGTATGCATTCTACAACTGAGTTACACCTCTTGCCCCACAAAATTTGAAATGTGTGCTGAGTAAAACAAAATACACTCAAGCAAAAAGAATAGTAATAACTAATAACATATTGGCTCAACTAAGATCAATAACTATAATAAATGGTGGTTTTAATTAGAATGATCAAGCAATTTTCTCTGACCACCTCAGTCACCTCACAGAGATGGTATAGACTGCTCAGTTTATGTTCATAAAGTACCTGGATAAAAATGTGATGAAAGTGTGATGTGAACTAAAAAATACCAACAATATTCAACTCATGTGCACATTTGATATTTTTAACATCTCTTCATAAAATAAAGATCTTTTGTTAATGGTAGCATGATTTCCTTTAACTCTATTTTTAATCCAAGTAATCTTCAAAGTACTTTACAAACTTAACAGTTATACCAAAATATAAGTTATATCTATAATTGTATGTGCAAATCGCTTTTCTCTACAACTGTAACTATTGCAGAAAATGAAAAACCCATTATCCAAATTTAAACTTCAGGAAGCATATTAAGAAAGCTAACTTTTAATTTGGCCAAAGGATCAATAGATATAAAGTGACAAAGCTTGACATGGTTATGATTTAACTCTGCATCTATTCATTCCTCTGCTTCTTGAGTAAACTGCTTTATGAAGTACTAATGCTTGTAAAGAAAACACAAAAAAATGAAGGAATACAGAAGAGTTATCTCTAAAGAGATTTACATTCAAAATGACAATATCTGTGAGAAGTAAAAAATCATAAAAATGCAATTATCAAACACAGTACACTTCAATAAAATCCCTCCTGATGGAGGAAGTACTGTGATTATAAAATTCTATTTGAGGAGACAGATGTTTCACCTAAGAGAAAAAGAAACAAACCAAATCAAAATAAAAGATGATTATTCACCTCAAAGAATAACAAGGAAATGGACCAGGTGCTTTAAAGCCATCTAAGTCATTTCAGCTATTAATTATATTAAAACAAACTAATGGAAAAGATAAAGACTATATAAAAATTCAGTATCAGTAATATCAAATATAACTGAATTCTAATTATGATCACAGAATATTCATTTCAATCCCAAATATGTAAGTAATGAAAATCCTACCTGCTTGCTGTAATCTTTTATGCCATTTTCCATCATTGCTAACTTTTCTTGTAGATGGTGGACTTCCTGCTGAAGCTCTTGAATCCTGAAACATATTTGTAACTAATGTCAATATACGTACACTTTTGTTAAGAAAAGACAAAATAACAAGATATGAAAACAGAGGGGGCTCTTTTAAAAAGTTCTGTACTCTGCTTCTCAGTGAGGGATAAAGTGCCAAAGGGTCCCAAAGTCTCAACATAATATAGTATATCATCTTTGAGGGTTTTGTAAGAATAGATTTTAAGAATCTGTAAATAACTGGAAATCTAGATATATTATGCAATAAAACTCCTCACTACTGCATTTTGATCCTTAGGACAACTATTTATTCTTAGATTCAGAAAACTAAGAGTCTGGTTCAAAATTCTCAACATCATTAATTGAGATAAGAGACTAAAATGTGTTTTATGATCCTAAGTGTGTATTGTCTAATGAACTGCTCTGCAATATTGGGAGAAGGAAAATATTGAGAAAATTGCAATTTTACAAATGACTATACAGCAAAATACTACTCTTTCTTAACTTATAAATTCTAACTGAATCAAGATTTTGTCCAACATACCTGAATTCTACAAATACCCAAATGTATTTATACTACCTCAACATGATATAACCAACTTTTGTATTTGAAAGAAAAAGATTGAAGCAGGTCTGCTTTGAGAGAGATTTTCCATGAGGTAGATTAAGTGAGGTTGGATATAGCCGGACCCTACACCCAAACTTTCTTACTAATCTAATTCAGGAGAAGACTATATATACAAATGCATACATACATACAAATGCATGAATGACTGGATACAAACAAAATGTGTGTGTAAAAACTAAAGTGAACATGCTATCAAAGAGATTCATATCACCTATACAATCCAAATAATTCTTTAAATAATACTAACACATTGTCTGAGAAGTCTTAGATTACAACAGAAGAACAAAACACAAAGTATTTCACAGTTAAAGTAACTATGTATGCACAGTTGGGCAGGATGGCTCACGCTTGCAATTTCAGCTATTCAGGAAGTTGAGGCAGGAGGATTGCACATCCAAGGTGATCTTGGGTGACTTAGCAAGACCCTATCTTGAAAAGAAATAAAAGGGGTTGGGGATATAACTCAAAAGCACAGCACTTGCCTAGCATGGGCAAGGTCTTGGATTTGATCCCCATATGGGGGGGGTGGAGGTGTGGAGGACGGGGGTGGTGAGTACATAATATTATATGAGAATAACCAAGTAAAGAGATCCTAATCAGTATCTCAACCAATGCTCTTTTCAAAATTATTATATTAAGATTAATACACTAGAAAAACTTCCCCAAAAATCTCTACATAAAATACAAAATAAAGTTATCTGCACTATTGCCATTAGTGTATCCCATAGTTTGAAATGTTTCTCCAGTTATCACCATAGTGTAAAGTTACCAGTGCTGTTTGCTTTCTCCTTTGAACCCCTTATAATTTTCTTATAACATTTCATGCATTTCCTCTTGTCCCATCTCCACTACTGACTTCAAGCTTCTCAAAAGCAGTAGCAGTACTTCATTCGTCTGTACATCCTCAAAACACTTAACACAGTGCCTTGCCCAGGAGGCTTAACACATTTTTTTTTAATGTTATTATGTTTCTTAGACCTTTATTTATTTATTTTTTTAAATGTAGTTCTGAGGATCAAACCCAGTGACTCACACATGCTAGGCAAGTGCTCTACCACTGAGCTAAAACCCCAGCTCCACTTAATGCATTTTCAATTAAAAGAAATTTATATGATTCCACTTTAAAAGAATACAAACACAGAGCCAGAGAAATCATAAGAATTTCAAATCCAGTCATAAATCTATCCAATTGGCATTTGATATATATGTGAATAAAGATTCCCGTAAAAGACAACTTAGAGATTAAACTAATGTGTAAGCAACTCTATTGAAACAGGTTCTTGTTAACACAAAATTATTTCAAAGCATGTATGGACAGAAACCCCAGATTCATGATCTATTTGAAATCAAAGTTCCAAAACAAGCAAAAACATTTTACTTTTATTCAGAAAGTATTCATTGAGTGCCTGTGCAAAGTTCTGTGCTAGTTACAGGGGATACAACAGTTAACAAGACAAGTCTTCCTACCAAGAAACTTACAGTTAACCCAGTGATCAATAAAGCCAACAAAAAGTTATTATTATTATTGTTTTGGGTGCTGGGGATTGAATCCAGGGCTTTGCCCATGCTAAGCACTCATGCTACCATTAAGCTTCCCCCTCAGCCCCCAACAGAGAATAATTTAATGCACCTATTATCAGCCACTTCCAGGAGGTCTGCAATGTAAGGGTCATCTGGCTGTGGAACTGGATAACCACTAACTTCAGAAGGAGGAACTGGTTCATCTATTTGCATACGCTGGCGCCTGAAAGCAATGCTTCTTTTCTTGCCACCTAAAAAATAAAACCCAAATGAGTGTCTTAAAAATTAAGGGGAAACAAAATAAAACACCATCTAAGAATTAAATACTTCAGCTGGGCATGGTGGTGCACACCTGTAATCCCAGCAGCTCAGGAGGCTGAGGCAGGAGGATTGCGAGTTCAAAGCCAGTCTTAGCAACAGAGGTGATAAGCAACTCAGTGAGACCCTGTCTCTAAATAAAATACAAAAAAGGGTTGGGGATGTGGCTCAGTGGTTGAGCGCCCCTGAGTTCAATCCCTGGCACACCTTGCCCCATTAAATATTCCAAGATAGCTTCTGTTATAAAGTTTATCTAATTCTTATTACCTTTGTGTTGTTGTTGTTAATAGAAATTGAACCCAGAAGCCCTCTACCACTGGACTATATCTCCAGACCCTTTTATTCCTCTTCATTTTTTGAGACAAGGTCTCACTAAATTGCTGTGGCTGGCCTCCAACTTGGAATCCTGTCTCAGTCTCTCAAATCAACAGGATTACAGGCATTTGCTACCATGCCAGGCTCACGTTGATCATTTTGATCAAATGTTTTATGCCTTATATGTGAACACCCACCCTGCTCGTTAAACAATGTATTCTTAAAACCTCAGCAAGACATGGATGTAAAACTAATTTTATATGCCTGCATGTTTGGCATATACACCCAGATTTAATTTGTTTCTCAGCCAGATGGGGATTAGCCTTTGGCAAAATTTAAAACTCAGTGTGTCCTGTAGTGTTTGCTATTATGAAATCAAGAAATCATCAGGAATAGAAAACTGCCATATGAGGGGCTTAAGGCAGTGAGAACTAAGATACACATACTGATTAAGTAATATCAAAAGAGCAGGTAACAGAATTTTTAAACAGAAAAATTAGAATATGATGGGATATCACCTATAACATAAAGTCATGCTATAACCTGAATTAGTAGAAAATATTTTCAAAATTATTAACAGATAGATCCATCTTGTCTCGGTCTAAAGCACATGAATAATTTACTTTTTAAGCATTTGGCCCAGATCAGAACTGATTCTCATGAAGATCAAACATAAACCACACTTTTTCTTCATTAGAATTCTAACAAATTTTGTTTGGGGAAGGAATAAGCTTACCCGGAGTTTGTACTACAGCATGCAAATTCTTTTCTTGAAGTTGCTGAATTTTTTCATTCTTAGCTTTGCTTTCTTTCTCCAAAAGTCTGAGTTTATGAACATATTGGTTATTTAGAAATTTCAGATCAGCGGTTTCACGTGCACACTTTTTCAAAGTAGTTTTCAACTCTTAAAATGAAAAAGATTCAAAGACTATTTTAAAGATCAAAAAATCCACTGTCCTTCCATTTCATAAGACACAATAAGACAAATCAATTTAAAAAGCTTCACCCAAATCTTGTAAAAATTTTGTAGCCTATCACTCTTTCTACCATTGAATAAAACAAATAACTCACTAAACACAAAAAGAAATTACACTTTTCTACTGCTGAAGATGCCTAATGTATACAATGGTTTTTGACCTACTAAATTGAGTAAGAAGCAAAAAATTATTAATTCATGCCCGGTATTAGGACTTTCTACCAATGTAAGAATTATAATAAGATAACCATATAATTACATTCTGCCTAGTACCTTTAAATCATCCTGTTCTATCTACTTCCCAGATCAAAAACTACTAGACAAAGCAATCCATGGTTTTCACCTTACTTTACTATAAAAAGGGAAAAACAAAAATTGTTTCAAGAGCATGTCCTCATTTCTAGCATTTTAATTCTAAAACTTTAATCCACATATAATACAGCTATAAATACACATTTATTTTCCTTCTCAGGAACTCTTCAATATACCCTATTGTATTTAAGGAGCTGTTAGTAAGACTACTCTCTTTTCTAACCAACCGGTTTTAAAATTAGAGTTTAGCCTTTTCAACACATAAAACTGAAAGGGCAAAACCATTATTTTAAAATATTATCAAATTTTCACTTACCTTTAATGTGTTGGTCTGAGTACTCTCTCTGTTTCATTAATTCCAGGTATAATTCATTATTTTCCCTACTCAATCTTGCATTTTCAAGTTTATAGGGTTCCAATACAAAATCAAAATTGGCACTTTCCTTTTCAGCTTTCACAGTAGATAATTTTGATTGTCGAAGGCTTTCTGTTGTATGAACTAAGTCACTAAAATTAAGGAACAGAACCCATAAATATAAGAAACATTTCATTAATCTTCTAACAACTTGAAATATATTTCTAAAAAGGCTTGAATGTATGTATATCTTAATGTTAAATTATATCAAACTTCAAAAAAGAAGCTGAGCATAGAGGATGTGTCTATAATCCTAGCAACTTTGGGACAATTTAGCAAGACCCTGTCTTAAAATATTTTTCTTAAAAAGGGCTGGGTATGCAGTTCAGTGGTAGAGAGCTTAAATGCAAAGCCCTTTCAATATCTCAAAAAAATGGATTAATTAATTTAAAAGGTAGAAAAGAACACTTATCATTTTTTTCAAGGTATAAGGATGTCCTCAAAATTTCTCAAAATAATATTATTATAAGTTATGAAATATATACACATTGAATCATCTTTGAATCTCCCCCCTTGCTTATCTCCTCCAAGTCTGTGGAATCTGTGATTTGTTTTCACTGAGCAAGTATTTATTGATTGTTTGCTGTCTGTTAAACACCAGGAACACAACAAATAAGAATTAGTTCCTTATTTCTGAGAACTCTCAGACCAGCGGAAAATCCACCCAGTAAATATTTATTGAGGAAGAAACATAAAAAAGTCCTCACACCTGTGAAGCTTTCATTCTACAGAGTCTGTCAAAAAGACATACTAGTATATTACAAGCTCAACAAATATTTTGGTGCCTATATGTTCAACCTGATACAGGAGTGACAAAATCAGTCTTTGGTTTCATGAAAGTGGCATTCTAAATGAAGGTAAAAACAAATTTGCAATAATGCACAGTTAAGATAACATGTAACCTAAGTAAAAGAGACCTATGGGAGGGCTGGGGTTGTGGCTTGGTGGTAGAACACTCGCCTAGCACACATGAGGCACTGGGTTCGATCCTCAGCACCACATAAAATATTGAGTATACCTACAACTAAAAAACAAAGAGACCTTTGGGATACTTAAACTTAAAAGCTAAGCAGGCAAGGAACGGAGAGGAGAAAAGATGTTCCTAGGCAGATGAACAGTATACAGAAAGACCAAGGGTAAGAGATTAAGTTTGGGGAGATTCAAGTGATTCAACACAGGGAGACGAAGTTGTGGAAAAAGCAGGGATTAGATCATGAAAGGTTGGGAGGTCATGTGAAAGGCCACAAAATATCTTTAATCCATTCTTTTCACCATCATTACTGGTAGTCCTACCTTAAAATCCTTCCCTGTTCCAGTCCAAAACCATTCTAATATAGCTCTTGTAGAAAGAGGTTTGGGGGGAATCCTTTTAATGAAGGTAAGAACCTTTCAGTTAAGGTAAGATGTAATAGTAATGACCACATATTAGAGAACATAATAACAACTTATTAGAGAACCTTAATTAAAATAATAGTAATTTTAAAGATCAGTGAAACAGACATAGAACTTAAGAAAGAGAAAGTTAGGCTAGGAATATAGTTTGCTTAGTACATGTAGAGGCTCTGGATTCAGTCCCAGCACTGAAAAGGACAAGACAGAGAGAGAGAAGGAAAGAAAGGGAAGTATCTCCAAGAATATAAAAAACTATTCACAAAAAAATCCTCAGTAATATCACTCTCAACAGTAATAGGATGAGTGGTGACCCCTACACTTTGCAGTGTGGAGGCCCTGCACTGAGAACAGACAAATTAGGACATAAGGAAGAACAGATGATTTAAGCACTTTTCAAAAAGTCTTTGCTAGGTGCAATGGCACACGCCTATTACCCCAGCAGCTGGGGTGGCTGAGGCAGGAGATCTCAAGCTCAAAGCCAGCCTCAGCAACTTGGCAGGACCCTGAGTAACTTAGAAGTAGATTCAGGATCACATATGCTTAGAACTGTATTTTTTATCTTTACCTGAAAAGTTTTTCCACCAATGGTAAACACTCCAATGTCAGAGTCTGGCGGTATCCCAACTGATCCAATCTTTTTCTAATATTAATATACTTTCTTTCTGCAGTTGTAGTCATCTTGTCTTCCAAAACCAGTTTTATTCACTTCTAAAAGTTAAAGTTCTAAAAACAAAAGAATGAAATGTCATTATACTGTTACAGCTACTGTTGTCATTTCACAATAAGAAGATTCAATCTGGCATGACAGTGCACGCCTATAACGCTAGTTACTTTGGAGGCTGGGCCAGAAGGATTGAAAATTCCAGGCCAGATTCCAGAGTTTAGGGAGACTCTGTCCAAAAAGTAAAACAGCTGAGATAAGTTCAGTGGTAGAGTGCCTGCCCAGCATGCCCAGGGTTCAATTCCCAGTACTGCAGGAAGAAAAGGAAAAAGAAAAGAAAAAGCTGAGAACAGTGGCACCCATCTGGAATCCCAGAGACTCAATCCCAGTGACTGGGAAGGCTGAGGCAGGAGGGTTTCAAGTTCAAGGCAAGGTGAGCAACTTAGGGAGACCATGTCTCAAATAAAAAGGGGTTGGGATGTAGCTCAGTGGTAGAGTGCTCCTGAATTCAATACAACAACAAAATTTAATATGAAACAATTATTTTTCTGTTTCTCTTCAGACAGGCAGTCTTCTGGGACATTCAGATTGACTTAAATTCAACACATGATCTCATCCATGTAGCTGCATCAAAACATGAATCTCTCCATAAACATAAATATCAAAACTAAAACAATAAAGATTCTAAAAGAAAACAAAAAAGATTTTTCAGAGCCTGAGGTAGGCAAAGAATTTTTAGAAGGAACTCTTAAGAGCACTAAACAAAAGAAAAACTTCATCAAAATTAAAAACATCTGGGGCTGGGGATGTGGCTCAAGTGGAAGCGCGCTCGCCTGGCATGCGTGCGCCCCGGGTTCAATCCTCAGCACCACATACAAACAAAGATGTTGTGTCCGCCGAAAACTAAAAAATAAATATTAAAAAATTCTCTCTCTCTCTTAAAAAAAAGAATAATAGAAGCTTAATATTTAAAAAAAATTAAAAACATTTGCTCATCAAAATATTCTATTAAGGAAAAAGGAAAACCAAAGAGCACTAGAAAATATTCACAATATCTGAGACATATATGGAATGTAAAATGAACTCTTATAACTCAACAATAAGATAAACAGCTCAGTAAGAAAATTTATTTGGGCTAAAACTAAAATTTCATTGTGCTAAAGATTTGAATGAGCACTTTGAAAAAGATATCTAAAGAGGAATATCATATGAAAAGGTACTTAACATTAGTCATCAGGGAAATAAAAATTAAAAACATAATGAGGTTCAACTTTTTGTTATTTTTTAGTTGTAGTTGGACACAATACCTTTATTTTATTTATTTTTATGTGATGCTGAGAATTGAACCCAGGGTGAGTGCTCTCCCGCTAAGCCACAACCCCAGCCCATGAGGTGCAATTTTTACCCATATTAGCAATAGCTAAAATTAAAAGAATGGACAATAAGCCAGGTATGGTGGCACACCTGTAATCCTAGCGGCTCAGGAGGCTGAGGCAGGAGGATCACAAGTTGAAAGCCAGCCTCAGCAACGGCGAGGTGCTAACTAACTCAGTGAGACCCTGTCTCTCTAAATAAAATACAAAAAATGGCTGGGGATGTGATTCAGTGTCTGAGTGTCCGAGTTCAATCCCAGTACCAAAAAAAAAAAAAAAAA
>NW_026000108.1:41967340-41969029 GCF_001458135.2 Marmota marmota marmota | reverse complement strand
CCAAAAAAAAAAGTTTATTTTGAACAGAAAAAGCCAAATACATTAAGTCCAAAAACAGGTAAAATTAAACTATAGGGATAGAAATTTCAGCAGTTGCCCAGGGAGGTGACTGGAAAGATTAAGAACTTTCTCAGGTGATAAAAATACTGTTGAGTGGAGTAAGTGGTTACACAAAGGTGTATAGATTTATGGAAGCTTTTCAAATGTACAAGTAAGGGCTGGGTACACTGTACTTGGGTTCAATCCTCAGTGTATGTATTGATGGCTGAGTATATAAATTTCATTTCAACTTTTATTTCTTTCTTTATTTTTTGTACCAGGGTTTGAACCACTGAGCCACATCCCCAGCCCTTGAAATGGTCTTGCTAAGTAAGTTAGGCCTCAATACTAAGTTGTTGAGGCTAGCTTTGAACTTAAGATCCTCCTGCCTCAGCTTCCTGGGATTTTTAGGTGCATGCCACCACCCGGGCTCAATTTCTTCTTAATGACACACACATAAGTACCTCTGTACACGTTTTTATATTGGTCTTCTAAAATATTTATGAATACATTCTTTACCAATCTGCCCTAAAATGGAGTTATCCAAAGTTCCTTTCTTTAGAAACTTGGCTTTTTTCTAAATTTTGCCAGCTAAATGTAGT
Organism: Marmota marmota marmota; assembly: GCF_001458135.2. Taxonomy (NCBI): domain Eukaryota; kingdom Metazoa; phylum Chordata; class Mammalia; order Rodentia; family Sciuridae; genus Marmota; species Marmota marmota. The sequence goes on along the minus strand of NW_026000108.1, from coordinate 41,968,388 downwards.
CAAAATATTCACATTTCTAAACCAAACAAAAATTTTGTTTTACATCTATGTTGTTATTCACAATTTGTAAAATGTGGACGCATGTGAATACATGTAAAATTTGATCCTCAAAACAATCCTGTGAGAAATAAATGCCCAATAGTTGTCCTTCAAGATGAAGAAAGGCTCAAGAAAGTAACTGTTTCCCAAACCATGGGCCCACAAAGTAGGTAAACAGTCTCTGGATGCTAGGTCCCCTGAGTCCTGTCTAGCACTTTGGTTTCTGTATTTTCAAATCCCTTCTAAATTACTACCTCTCCTTTGTTACTCCTTTCTATAAATCTCTCGTGGCACTTGCTAGCGTCATCTCTGAGAGCTTTGCAATGCACTTTGTAGGTTCCTTCCACAAAGAGGGACTTAACTGATTGATGCAGGAGGGTGTTTTCTGGAACGTCCTGAACACATCAGAAATAAACCTGACAAAACCAGGCGGCTACCACACAAGCATTTCCCCCAACTCTGGCTGCCCAGAAATAATTCCTCTTTACACCCTGCTTCGGGGAGAAGAATAAGAGGGAATGAGAATAAAACATATATATTTTAAAAATCATGCCCGAGGCCACAAGTCAGATTCCCATCCTCCCAAGAAGGGCAAGGGCTGTGGTCGTCCCATAGATCCCGCCTAAAAACATAAAGTTTCTAGCAAAACATCAAAGGGTGACTTGGGGGAACCCACACGCAGACACGCCCAGAGCATCATCTGCTAACCCTGGAGGGTGGGGCTTCATATTTTTACACTTGTGTATGAAGAAACAATCCCGCCCAACAAAAGCGGCCACAGAACCCGTGCACCGAGGTACCTCGAGGTCCCCCGCTACTGAACTCGAGGGGAGACCGGGTGTTTTCCAAGGCGCTGGGCACGGGCGCTCGGGGGCGCTGTTTTCACCAACTGCATGTCGGCTTCCTACCCTGGGAGGGCTTTGTAATTTAAATCTACCCATCTACCAAGCCCGCCCACACGGCCTACGCCGACGCCCCGCGGCGGGCTGGGTCAAGCTCCCGGCCAAGC
>NW_026000108.1:41944226-41966667 GCF_001458135.2 Marmota marmota marmota | reverse complement strand
GGCGATGGCGGCGCTGGACCCCGGTGCCCGGAAACGCAACGGCCCGGACGGCGCGGGCCACGGCGCCCCCTAGCGGACGGCGCCCGCGCAGGCCAACCCCGACTTCCGCTGGGCCCGAGTTGACGTTCTCCCGTCCGCCTCGGCACCGGGTGAAAACGCACCCAGTCGTGGTCCCTGCATGGGATTAGCCTTGCTCTGCGAAATGAACGCCTACTCACGCAACCCCCAGCAGAAATCATCATGTCTTCGCAACTTCGACCACCACCCTGTACAATTAATTGCCCAAACACATCCCCCTAAGACTGTGTGGACCCACGGAATGGAATGCAACCACCCAAACATCACTGTCTGTCTCTTCCTACCGCCCCCGACTGAGAATTCATTAAGCCAAGGATAATTTTATCCTCAGCTACTTTTCCCTAGCACCTACCACAATAAACATTTGTAAGTGGAATTAAATTCAAATAAACTGCTTCAAGAGAACCTGCTCAAAGACGGAAAACACGTGGGCAAATCCTAGAAGTCCATTTCCCTCTGAAAACTTTAGATGATCAGACAGGAGCTCCATTCTTTCTTGCTTATTCCTTCCTCTCCCTTCCAAGTAGGCCTTCGCTCTGAAAATGTACTTCATCTATCATACAGCTGCACTATGAGTTGTGGATAGCTGTGTACCCATTCATATATTGTTTTAATGTTTCCATTTTGTGTGCCTCATCTGTTTTTCACATTCTTCAATGAGCTATTTTATGGAATTTCTACGAGGCAATGAGTTGAAAAGTCCTGACTTTTTTTGTGGGGTGGAGGTACTGGGGATTGAACTCAGGGGCACTCAACACTGAGCCACATCCCCAGACCTATTTTGTATTTTATTTAAAGACAGGGTCTCGCTGAGTTGCTTAGTGCCTGGCTTTTGCTGAGGCTGGCTTTGAACTCCCAATGGTCCTGTATCAGCCTCCCCAGCAGCTGGGATTACAGGTGTTGGCCAACGCACAGGGCCTGTGGATAACTTTTGTACAACATTTTGCACATCTGCGATTAAACACATTTGAGGGTGCATAGCCAAGACAAATCATTGTTTTTCATTCCAGACACATACTAATTAGTAAGTGTAAAAGACAACTCAATAAAGAAATGCAAAAAGGTGATTGGGACAGACATCTCCAAGCAATAGGGAAGAAGAGAGTCAGACTCACTGCTGTCTTCCAAGGCCTGAGGTTAAGATCCCTATCACACAAAGGAGTTGGGGTGGTACATGAGGGGGAGCTTATGACTCAATGATGATAGAAACTAATCCAAGTGATTGCAAACATGCATGCAGGCAAGACTTTGGGGGCTTCACTGGAAGGGAGATAGCAGTGATGGAGAGGGAGAGCAGACTACTTCCTGAACAAAGGGAGATGCAAGCATTTTGAGGTTGGGGTTAGAAATAAAGTCTGGTAATTTTCCATTGGCCAGGGCCACAGTTTCAAAAGATGTTTCTTCTTGCATGAGACTTGGACCACTGAGTGGTAATAGTCAACTTATCCCAGGAACTGCTGAGTTACTACTGTTGGAGCTGGCACCATCGTCCTGTGCATACATTCTGGTTTTGTGGCTCCTTCTAGACCTTGTGATAGAACTGAAGGACACTGGTTGCTTGGTTGCTATCACTGCTGAGAAAGCACAAGCTCCAACAGACAATCAACACATCTACATACACAGCTGAGTAGAGTCTGACCCCAAAGTTAAGGCAGCAAAAAGGACTGAGAAGCCAGGTGCAGTGGCACAGTGACTCGGGAGGCTGAGGAAGGAGGATCACAAGTTCAAAGCCAGCCTCAGCAACTTGGCAAGGCCCTGTCTCAAAATAATAAATAAATAAATAAGGGCTGGGAATATGGTTCAGTGGTTAAGTGCCCCTAGGTTCAATCCCTGGTACAAAAAAAAAAAAGGTGACAGAAATAATATGAATACAGAAATGTCATCCCAGTCACTAATTAGCCCAGTTACTACCTTCTTTGAACTTGCAAACCATGATGCCAAAATAACAAAGAAATCTAATGCTAGTAAAGATAGCTGACACAAGAAACAATCAAAACACTAATTCTCCAGAGGAAATAAGACTGATGAAACATTTAAATGAATATGTTTAAAATTATCTAGATGAAGCTTTCTCAACCTCAGCATTCCTGACATTTTGTGCTGGAAAACTGTTGAGCAGAGCCTGTCCTGCACATTGTAGAATGTTTAGCAGCATTCCTGGTTTCCACCACTGGATGTGAGCAGTAGCTTCCAAGGTAGTTTTGACAACCAAAAATGTCTCCAGATATTGCCAAATGTCCCTTGTGAGGCAAAAATCACCCCTAATTGAGAACCATTGGTCTGGGTGAATGAAGGAATAACTGCCATGAAAAAGAAGAATTATTTGATGAAGCAAGAGCAGATGGGTATGCAAAGGAACCAAACAGAAACTTGGATTTTAAAAATATAGTCACCCACTGCTACATTGATGTTTATATCAGCTCAATTCACAATCGTTAAACTATGGAACTAGCCTTGGTGCCTTTCAACAGATGAATGGATAAATAAAATGTGGTATATATACACAATGGAATATTACTCAGTCATAAAGAGAAATGAAATGATGGAATTTGCTGGTAAATGGATGGAACTAGAGACTATCATGCTAAGTAAAATAAGCCAATCCCAAAAAACCAAAAGCCAAATGTTCTGTCTGTTATGTAGATGCTCATTCACAATAAGCCAGTGGAAAGAATAGAAGTACTTTGGATTAGACAAAGGGGAATGAAGGGAAGGGAGGGGAATGGGAATAGGAAAGACAGTAGAATGAATGAACACTACTTTCCTATGTTTACATATGATTACAGGACCAGTGTAACTCCACATCATGTACAACCAGAAGAATGGGAAGTTGTATTCCATGTATGTATAATATGTCAAAATACATTCTACTGTCATGTATAATCAAAAAGAACAAACAAAAAATATCATTGAAAAATGAAAAAAATATAAAAAGTCACCAAAAAATTTAAAGAATCATTATCTGGAATAGACTGTAGATTAGACACAGTTAAAAGAATTATTAGACAATTCACCTGGATCCCAGTGCAGACAAAGAAATGAACTATATTTATAAAGCTATTAAGAAATATAGAAAAAAATTTTTAAAAAGATTACAATCAAACAACAAAATAAGAAATATTTCAAGAGATTCCAAGAAGGCTCTAGAAAGAGTGGCAGGTGTGGTAGGCAGAATGGCCTCCCAAAGATGTCCACACTCTACTTTGTGGAACCTGTGAATGTTATGTCATGTAAGAGGGACACTGCAGATGTAAAGGCTTTGTCAGGCACAGTGGAACATGCCTGTAATCACAGATCTCAGGCAGCTGAGGCAGGAGGATCGCCAGGCTGGGCAACTTGGGGAGAACTGTCTTAAAATAAAAGCAAAAAGACTAGGGCTATAGCTCAGTGGTAGAGTACACTTGCGTTCCATCTCCAGTACTGAAAAAAAAAAAAAATTAAAGGCCTTTAAATAGGGGGATTTTCCTGGATTATGCAGGGTGGACTCAATGTATTCACATGAGTCCTTAAAAGCAGAGAAGTGTGAGGAGGGTTTGAGGAGAAGGATGTAATGAGCTGACTTGCTGGCTTAAAAATGAAAAGAGCAAGTGCTGAGAGAGACCCTAGTTAGCAGCCAGACTCTAGCTGAACCTCATCCTTGCACCTTGGGGAACTGAATTCTTATGGCACCCTGAATGAACTTAGAAGCAGAATCTACCCCAGATTCTGTTATTGTGGATAAGAGTACAGGCTGGCTCTTGATTTAGACAGCAGAGGCCACCTAGATTTCCGACCTACATAAAATTGTTTTGTTTTCATCTACAAATTTATGGTGACTCATTACAATAACAGTAGAAAATTAATACTGCAGAAAAGTAATGCTGTAAGAGATGACAACTAAGCATTTTCCAGATTGAATCAAGGCACAAATCTTCAATCAATGTGCATCATTATAACTAAATTGGTGAAATGTATCTAGTAGCTTCAGCCCCCTCCCTCCTTTACCTGCTAAAGTGACAGTAAAGGGATTTGTAAGGTACTTTTTTAAAAGATAGTAGGACAAAAAGAATGACTGAGGAGAAAATTGCATAGCAAACTATGAGATAGTATCCTAAGAAGTGAGATCATAAAGCCCACCTGAAAGACAGGTATCACATATTATCAAATGTATTTGTTAAAGTCAAGAATCTCATTATGAGTGACTAGATGCTCACTTTCCAAAAGGCACAGGGAAATCGTGGCCTACTGAATAAACAGCAGTATTACAACTTCCATCTCAATGTCACAGGAGCACAAAGTAAAAACATGGGCAAAACTGCCCAAATCATTCAGATTGTGTAAATTCTTTTCTTCTCATTTCTGGTTTCTTAAATGAGGCCATTTTGATGAACTTATGTAAGTAAATGTTTGTGTGATGGAACTTCAATATACATTGTTATGGATTGAATTGTGTTCTCAAATTTCGTATTTAAAAATGTTAACTCCCAGTGTCTAAAAATGTGGCCTTGTTTAGAAATGGGGTCACTGGCGATTTAATTATTTAAGATGAGGTCATTCTAAAGTAGGTTGGGCCAATAAGCCAGTCCGACTGGTGTCCTTATGAAAAGAACACCATGGGAAGAAAAGAGACCCGTGCAGAGGCAAGAGAGTATGAGAGCACAGAGAATACGTCTGCGAGGGATGCCAAAGGTGGCCAGCAAACCACTGTTATCTAAGAGAAAGCATTTCCATGCTTGTTCCTCACAGCTCTCAGAAAAAACAACCCTGCCTTGACCTCAGACTTCCAGCCTCCAGAACTGAGAGATAATACATTCCTGTTAGGTTAGCCAGGAAATTTATGCTACTTTGTTACAGAAGCCCTATCAAGCTAATACATATATGTTTAAATATCAGTTGATGAACAGAAGAAACGTCACAGAAATTCAGAAAAAGAAAAAGATCTTCTGAGGCCTAGAGAAACCTCTCAGTTTCATAAAGCAGCTGGGCCTTGGAGTTGGACCTTGAGACTAGAACTTGGAGGTATGAGGAAGAAGAGAGAGATCTGGGGAGGGGCAAAGAGAAAGAGAGGAGATAACATGGTAGGAAAGGTATTGATGGGGAAGGATTTCCTCCAGTAATATACAGAGCAGTCTGCTGGGGATGGTGACAAGCAGATGCCATAGATAATGACAGGACTAGAAATGGAAAGTGAAGTCAGGTTACTGAAAGACTCACCAGATGTTAGATTTCAGAACTTGACTTTTATCCAATACGTAATGGAGAGTTATTGAATGTTTTTAAACTGAGCAAACATTTGATGAAATTAGAGAATATTGATCTGAGTAGTAGAAGGACAGAATGATGAATAAGGTGGTGCAGAAAACAGTGTTCTCTAGGACACAAGTGAGATGATTATTTTAATGATGTGATAAAGATCTGAAGGAAATGTGGGGAATATTACGAAGGAAGAAGATGTAGGGCTTAGTGAGGGACCAGCCTCTCTGAAGAAGGAATACAGGTAAAAATCAAGGTTTGGAGCTTCAGAGACTGGAGACTCCAAGATAGTATAATCTGGAAGCCACTTTGGCATGTTTGGGGGCTGGAAAGGGATTTGGCCAATGGTAATAATGGGTTATTACCACTAGTGGGTATGAGATTTCCTGGTGGTATTGCCAAAATGTCTAGGAAACACCTGGGTATATGCAAGTAATATATAGGAGACAAATCAAGGTTCCTTCTCCTTCCCTCCCCCCACCCCGCCCCTACGGGCCAGATTTTTTCCCTGTATTTTCAAAACACAATTTTGTGGTGCAGATCTGTAATCCTAGTGGCTCAGGAGGCTGAAGCAGAAGGATCACAAGTTCAAGGCCATCCTCAGCAATTTAGTAAGGCCTTAAGCAACTTAATGAGATTCTATCTTAAAATAAAAAATAAAAAGGGCTGGGGATGTAGTTCAGTGGTCAAGTACCCCTGAGTTCAATTCCAGGTGCCACAAAAACAAAACAAAAAAACATCGAAAACAAAACAAAACCTTCTATATGTCAAAAGTTATGTGTCAAAACACAAAGAATAAGTCAAGAAATATTTGCAACTAATATCATAAACCTAGTATATAAAGATCTTCTATAAATTGGTGGTAAATGACTTATTGAGTATAGCAGGTGCAGTGGCACATGCCTATCTATAATCCCAGCTATTTGTGAGTCTGAGGCAGAAGGATTGCAAGTTTGAGGGCAGCCTGAGCAACTTTGTGAGACTGTCTCAAGATAAAAAATAAAAAAGAGTTGGGGATCTAACTCAGTGATAGAGGCACCCTGGGTTCAATCTCCAGTCTCTCTCTCTCTCTCTCTCTCTCTCTCTCTCTCTCTCTCTCTCTCACACACACACACACACACACACACACACACACTCACACACACACATTGAGGTTTCTGGGGCAGAGATTAATTCCTGTAATACACATCATAATTATAACTATTTGTTCCCTTGCTCCAAACCCCTGGGGTGATATGATCACAGTCAGATCACCTACATGTACTGGGGTCAGTACTGCAGGAGATGAAATACTGTCAGTCTGGGAGATTTTACATGAGAGGTCCAGCTTTCTGCCTTCCATTTCTGACAAAGGGCAAGAAAACTTTGCTTTCTAGTGTACTCTAGTTTTCCTTGGGAAGGCAAGGAAAGAGTACTGATTTTTTACCTTTGGGACTATAAATAAGTGTCCTCAGGCAGGATGAGAGAAGCTTCTCCTGGATTACAACTCCTGGGTTCCAAGTTTTACTCCATCTTTGAATAGTAAACACATACCTCCTGGGAGGCAAATCTCTCCAGAGTTCTGTCACTCACTATTCAGTAGTAGTTCTAAACAGATAGCATCTAAGTCTTGTTCTTTAATCCAGGTGCCAGTAGAACTTGCTCAGAATGTGCTGAGCAAAAACATAAAAATGTACACTTGGTGCCTTGGACTTTATCCAGGTCCTTTCCCTGGTCCAGACTGGCTGGCATGTGCCTACCTTCCCCCACCCACTCCTTTCTTACTCTTTCCCTCTTTTTCTTATAATAGGTTCTAAGAATTCAGCCCAAGTGTTAGTTTACCTGAATTTGGCTGCATGTGTCAGAACAACAGGTTAATGACTGGTTAGGTAACAAAAGCATCCCTGGTGGCCCCAGGTCTTACTTGGATTTAGGTTCCATAGTGTCATAAGTGATCTGACCACTTTGCATCCTTCCTCTCCCATCAATGGATGACTTTTATCCTCAGACATTTTGTATCTTGGTCACAGTATGCTTGTCACAAGATGGTTGTCATAACCCTAAGAAAAAGGTTTGCACATAACAACACCCAAAGCAAAAAGTGAGGATAAGAGCTGGGGTTATAGCTCAGAGCATTTGTCTAGCACATGTGAGGCACTGGAATCCTTAGCACCACATTAAGAAAAAAATACATAAATAAAGCATGGTGTCCATCTCCAATTACAAAAAAAAGAGAAGGTTTTGCCTCATATGCCTTTTTGTCACCAGGGAGAAAGATGTCTCCCAGCATCCTCTAGTAAAGTTTCCTTTATTGGACAGAACTGGGCATAAAGACCATCCCAAAGCAGTCACTGGCAAAGAAACCAGAATTAGTAAAGATTTTTTCCCACACAAAATTAGCATCCTATTAGCAAGCATAACAGAATATTAAAATAAATCCAGGATTTTTAAAAAACAGAGCTTCTCTCTTCAGCTCAAGAAAGAGGGTATATAAGGAGATCACTTAATATATATCCCATGAGTGAAGGAGAAAACCCTGAGGTGAGAATGCCCTCTCAGAGTCTGGGGAAAATGTATCTTTTCTGCAACCAGACATGCACCTCACACAAGATGATCTTGGTGAGGTGGGTCGGGGGATCCTGCACACTGGTGGAAGCTTTCCTGTTTATCCACCGTGAGAGGGAGCTGTTTCTAGAAGGTTGGCCTGGAGTCTGTTCTGGCCCTTCTAAAAATTTTGTAAGCCTCCTGCAATCTGCTTGTAAGCCCTATCTGTTTAAAGAGCGTAGAGTGGGAAGAGTCCTCTATCAGAAGGTCTGCAGAGAACATAGGAGTCATCTGCCTAGAGTGGCTGAGATAGATAGTGCCAGTTCCTGGGGCTGAAGAAGAAGAGACCAGTGGGAACAGAAATGCATTTCTTCTTAGCTAGTGAACCGCAGGGGAGAGACCCTTAGGGAATGGAGGAGAGTTTCCAAAGAAACAGCAAAAAAGGTAAAGTCAGAGAGCAGATGCTGGTTCATAGCAATATTGGTCAAGTAAGAACTTTCTTGACCTCTTTCCCTTTTCTATCTCCCTGAGTAATTTGGGAAGAAGAGGAATTCAAGTGGAATGGGAAGACTGTAAAGTAGGTGAAGACTGTAAAGTAGGTAAACACTTTCCTTTTCTTCTTTGTAGCAGGCACAAGCTGGAGAAAAGTGAAAAATCGACAACGAAGCTGTGTTAAAAATTTTGATTATGAAAATAAACTAGATATTTTGATTATTGACCAAGGACTTATTCTATTTTAAAGAGACCTGAAAAATCATGGGTCCTGCCTGAGTTATTATTCAGAATCAAGGGGAAGAACTGGATGTCAGGATATAAAATTTAAGTTCCAAGCCAGCCTGTGCTTAGTATCTAAACCTTGCACAAAAATATCCTTTGGGTTCTCTTCTTTTCTCAAAGGGAAGATTCTAATATACAGAATCTGCCTCAGCTCATTCTTCCCAACTCTCCCAAATTAGATGTTAACAAACAAGAACTTTTATAAATATCCTCTATAGAGACTGAAAACCTCCAAGAGGAGGTACAGATGTATAAAAATGTTCAAGAAGAGTTGGAAAAATCAGTGGATGCCAAATGTAAATACTGTGGGATGCTGGTCATAATTCAAGAAATATTATTAAATTTCAAGGAATTTTATTAAATTTCCAGTTGACGAAATGGGATCAGTCATGCTCCCTTATTCCAACCCTCAGCAAATGTGCCGAAGTTTCCCTGGGAAGACCAAAGCCTGGGATGGATGCTCAATGGGTCTGGTCCAATTCAGTAATTACGATTGTCCTACTGTGTCGCATTGTGTCATGTTTCTTTTCATAACTTTTAATACTCTGTTTTTACTCAGCAGGAGCGTGAATTTAACTTAAACCTTATCTCAGAAGGGTAGAGACATCGCAGTTCCTTTGTTAACTAATCCAACCTTCCTTGGTCACCACCTGCTGGTGAGGACTAAAAACAACTAATACGTAAATCCTTGCTGGATTAAATTTAATCTGATCCGATTCCTTTGGTGTCTCTCTAGGAAAACAAAAGCTCAGACTGTCATATTTCCCACTGGAGAAACAGGATGTGTAGATGTTGGGGGAAGGGTTGTCTGACTCTATGACTAGGGAAAACTGTGGTCCTGGGGAACAGTGTCCTCCCCCTCTTCAGTCCTTGCCCAAAGCTGGCTGCTCTCAGCTTTGCTGGCATTGCAGCCTAAATCTAGCTGATGAGATTCATCACTTCTCTCTCTGCTGGTCCTCTTTGACCCTTTCAACTTCTACTGAGATCCTCCCTGCACCACCTGGTCCTCTGACTTCCCATTTAATCCTGTCCCATTTGGCAGCCCCTTACCCACCTCACCTGCACTGTGGATCCCAGCCAGATTCTCAGATACTTCTGGGTCTCAGAGCCCTATATGGAAATTATAGATAACTCTAGAGAAGAACCTCATGACCTCCCTATACCTTGTCATGCTGGCCTCACTAAAGTTATTATTTTAGTAAGTTTTCTTGCTGCTGTGACTTAAAGACCCAACCAACACAATTGTAGAGGAGGCAAAGTCTATTTAAGGGATCACAGTTTCAGAGATCTTAGTCCATAGAAAGCCAGCTCCATACCTCGGAGCTCAAGGTGAGGTTAGACATGGTGGGATAGAGTGGTGGAGGAAAGCAGCTCACATCATGGTGATCAAGAAACAGAGAGAGAGTCCAATCTCAGATACAAATATATATCCAAAGCCATGCCCCAATTCCCATCTCCTCCAGCCACACACTACCACTTCAGTTAATCCCATCAGGAATTAATTTACTGATTAAGCTAAGGCTATAACCCAATCACTTCTCCAAATCTTCTTGCATTTGTCTCACACATGAGCTTTTGGGGACACCACATCTAAACTATAAGAGTTATCATGAGACAGTCTGCAGTGAGACCTCTTCTTAGGAGTTTCAATAGGGAGTGAGGGAAAATAATCCCCTTCTGCCCCAAGTTTTTCTCCTAGTCATCAAATACATAGTTAGGACAAATGTCTGATTGCTATTTCTGTCTCCCTCACTTCCTCCTAAGCTCCCCAATCCTGGGGCTAAAGAGGAATAGCTTCCCCTCCCCTCTTCCTCTGTAACATACCTCTTTCTACCATAAGGATGTCTCCAGAGTTGGTGGGATGGTTAATTTTATGGGTCATCTTGACTGGGCTAAGGGATACCCACATAGCTGATAAATCATTTCTGGGTATATATCTCTGTGAGACTGTTTCTAGAAGACACCCACATTTGAATTAATAGACTGAGTAAAGAAGATCCATTCTCACCAATGTGGGTGAGCACTACTCAATCTGTGGAGGGCCTGGATGGAAAAACAGGGTGGAGGAAAGACAGATTATGTCTATTTTTGAACTGTGACATCCATCTTTTCTTGACTTCAAACACTGAAGAGCCTGCTTTTTGGGCTGTCAGACTCAGACTCAATTGTACTATGACCTGTTTAGCCTAGAGATGGCAGATGGTGGGACTTCTGGGACTCTATAATCGCAATTATAATATAGATGCAATATAATAGTTCTGCCATCTGCACCACCTGCCATCTGCAGGGTAAAGAACACACACATGTACATGCACACACAGAGCTTTGATTAGTTCTGTTCCTCTGGAGAATCCTGATTAATACATTTGGTTTCTAATGGATGAGAATGAAAGCAAAAAAAAATTATAATTTACAAAATACTCTACCAATACATTAGCTTGTTGCTTTGAGGCTATTGTTTGGTTGGAAGACGCTACTTTGAAAGTCAAAAGCTGAATATGAAGTCCCTGAATGTGAAGTTCTCTGCATTACAGGTAAATACTTTAGAGTAGAGCCTGTCACACAGTAAGCAGTAAATGCTATTATTCTATAACAGATAATCTTCTGAGAATGGTTAGTGTCTTGGGTTAACCAGGAAGAACATGTTCTAGGAAAGTCAAATGAGAAAAATCATGTTAATAATTTCTAAGGTTTTTAACCTCATTAACAGTTATACTTTATCATATTTCAAAATTATCAACTATTATCAACCATCTATTATTAATATGTGCTTGTTGAGAATTCAGATAATATATAAATGTTAAGATCACAATGTGTTATGGTTTGGATTGAAGTCCCCTACCTCCAATCTCCTGTGTTAATGCATGAATGTTCAGAAGGAAAGTGATCAGATTATGAGAGCTGTAACTCAATCGGTCCCTCCTAATTGGCATAGACTAACTGGATGGTAACTGTAGGCAGAGGGAGTGTGATTAGAGGAGGTGGGTCCCTGGGGGGTCCCCTGGAAGAGTGCATCTTCCCTGCAGCTTCTGTCTTCTTTCCCCTCCCTCAGCTTCCAGACCCCACCATGAGCCAAGCAGCTTTCCTCTGCTGGACCCTTCCCCCAGGATGTGCAGCATCCCTTGGACCCAAAGCAATGGAATCAGTCATCTAGAGACTGAGATCTCTGAAACCATGAGCTCAAATAAAATTTTTCTCCTCTGAGTTGTTCTGTTGGGTATTTTGGTCATAGCAACACAAAAACTGATTAACACACAAGGTGAAAGTCCCCGTTGAACTTCTAATACTTCCCTGTCCTGGTGCCCCATTTAATATTTTTTCCCTAAAGATGATGGCTGTATTTTGTTGGCTATTTTCACATGTCTATCTCCCCAATTACACAATGAGTTTTTTGAAGTAAGTAACCTTATCTCTGTAGTTCCAAAGGCCATTGATAAATGCTCAAAGAATAGTGAATGAATATGTTTCATGCACTACAGAGTGACTCAACTATCTTTAAGAAAAAAATGTGGAGCTAAATAAACTTGTTAAGATGCTTAGTTATTTTTGAGCTTTCTTGATGGGATTATATCCAATTAAAGTAGAAGAGAGCTTATATGATGAGACTTGCAGTTTTCTTTTAAATGTTTCCTATATAACTGCTTCATATATTTAGTGACCTAATAGTAACAGGATGAGGAAATTGATGATGACAAGGCATTTCATCAAGGCTTTTTTGCTTTTTGTGACTGTCTGATACCATAGCAATAATGTCCAAAAGCTTTCATGGCTTATTTTATTTTTGATGTGCTATAAAGTATGGCCAACTCAGCCTTGGCTGTCTAATGTGATAGAGTAGAATGGAGTGCACCGATGACTGATCAGATGGATTTGTCAATGTCTTAAAAGGTGGTAACATGATTCTTTTTTAAATTAAAGAAGACATAACTGTGACAGTCTGGGTAAAATGGGGATGAGACATGTCAGTTTAATGAATAGATTTTGGCATATGAATATGAAACAAGATCAGTTTATGTCTAGTTTTCAGATTTGGTGAATGGCACTTTTCCCCAGGTCATTTGGGAGGATTCTAAACCATTTTTTTGGAAGGTCAGTTGAGGATAGACATTCTTTTCCATTTTGTCCCATGTGGGCAGGTGGTAAACATCTTGCCTGATGACTGTGCCTTGGAAACACACCAGAAAACAGACAGGCTGGGTTTGAAGTGTGGCTCCGTCCCTTCTTAGAGGGGTGATCTTGGAAAACTGTCTAACTTCCTCAGTAGGCTTGTGCAAGAACTGAACTATTAAACTGGACTTTCTTTGTTTTATTTATTTATTTTTCTTTTTGGTACTGGGGATTGAACTCAGGGGCACCCGACCATTGAACCACATGCCCAGCTACTTTTTTTTTTTTTTGCTGAGGCTGGCTTTGAATTTGTGATCCTCCTGCCCTAGCCTCCCGAGTTGCTGAGACTACAGGCATGCGCCGCCATGCCTGGTTTAAACTTGACTTTCTGACAGTAGTGCTGACACATGGTGCTCAAGGCTAATTGCAAATGATTATCCATGTAGAAACAAGGGATCTGTTTATAACCATATATATATTTGGATTGTTGCTGGAAGGAGCAAGCCTCTGCTCCCTGCTCCCACAGTCACCTCAACTAGTTCCCATTCTCCTCCTTGTCACCATCACAGAGGTGCAGCAGGAATGCTATGGTGGCTGCAGCTCTCCTGGTGACAATGGTGGAAATCCTGGATTATAGTGGCACTGATGTGATCTTGAAGCTCAGTGGTGGTCCTCTGACTTCTGGCCCTCCAGCCCTTTCACTGATTTTATAAATACATAACTTTGTGAATTAAATTATTTTTGAAATACTGATACTAGTTTTGGAGATCAGGAATGGGTCCTTGTTCCCTGGTGTTGAAGGTTAAATACCCGAGAAACGCAAGTGTAGAGAGCAAGTTTTATTTAAGAAAAAGACAAAGATAGGCTTCTCTGAAGAGATGGGGCCCCAGAGCTGGGGGTCTGCTTGGGCTCTCTCTTGTCCAGCGAGGGGGTCCACGGAACAGGGTAGAGGAGAGTGTGACTGCAGAGTCACGAATCAAGACCTCTGGAGACCAGGCTGGAAGCAGGTCTGATTTTATCGCACAGTTACTATGTACATAAATATTCGGGCAGTAGCCAAGCAGATTACAGGTAGCCACCAATGCAATTTCTGGCCAACTGTCCTTACGGTAATCAATTGAGGAACAGTCCATGGAGCAAGTGCTGTGACTGCAACACGTGGCCTCATGCCCAGAGCTGAGCCTACAGGGTGAGCAGCCTGCGGCTCATGCCTAGCACGGGAGGAGTGGCCTGCCACTCAGGCACCCTTAACGTCTGCCACGTATGCAGTACTCCATGCACCTATCCCCACAAGTGTCCATGGGAGGGGATGTGTCTTGCTCTTTTATAGTCCCCAGAACCCCCCTTTTAATTATTGCCTTCTCTTTCTTCTCTGTGCGTGTCTAAGGGCAGGAAGAAGTAGGAGCATGGAGGTTAATCAGTAGCAACCCACTGTCCTTTCTTTGATAACCAGTCCTTGTCCTCTCTCAACCCCCATCATTCATTACCTCTACAGACTGTGCCACCTTCACCCCTGCCTCTGTTTGCTGAGGAATGTGACATATCCTGTCCACTCAGGCTAGGCAGGGCGGCAGACAGATTGCTTTTTGGCAAAGAAAGCTTGTGGGGGGTCAGCACAGTGTGCTCATTTTATAGAATTGTTCTCTTAACCTTATGTTCCCGCTGTTCTCATCTATCTGTCCCCTTACAAGTAGAAGGATTTTCAGTTTCCTTCACTACATAAGCTGAAAATCTTTCTGATAAAATCCTGGCTTCCTTTCTGGGTCACTACTCTTCTTCATAATTAAACTTCTGGAAAGAGTAGTCCTTGCATAATCATAACCTTTTTATGTATGTTTGCATTGTATTCTACCATATTCAGCCCCTCTCTCTGCCAGTGAAATGCCTTGATAAGGACAGCAACAGTGAACCAAATGCCAATTTCAGTGGACTCTTCCAGTCCTTGTCTTCTTTAACCTCTAGTGGGCACTGCTGAACGCACCTTTCTTTATGGAATTTGTTCTTCTCTTGGCCATGTGACACTGATAGGTAGAAAATAAATATGAGTGGTAGGAATGTGAAGGGAATGATTCTCTAGATTAGGCCCATGTGCTGGTCCTCCTCTTGCTTTCTTTAAAAGCAGTTTACCAAGGCCATTCTGGCCCTGCTCTGTCTTAAATTAATAGGATGTTACATCTCTCGACCAACAACCTGTTATTTTCAGGGCTATTCTCTGGGCCTTGGAATTTGGGACTCCTCCCTTAGGATATGAATACAAATTATCCTGAAGGGGGACTTACGTGACCTTTAAACAGACCAAAGATTCCAAGACCCAGGAAGTCAGAATAAATAAAGCAAAGCCCACAAATCATAAAATCTATAGAGAACAAATTCAATTAAAGCCAGTCAGCAGGTGCCAATGACTGAGACTTGCCTTTAGATCTATAGCATGTCATTTAAATCTTATTAGAGTAGTAAAATCTGCCCCCTCCCATGAGTTTCACTTGAGTACCTGTAGGTAAGACCATGGGCAGCAGGGACTTAAAATTTGGTGCCACTCTACTATCAGTCAAGAGTTAAGAGGTCATATCTGGGTGTAATTCTCCAGAAATTTTCCTAATACTCTAATAAAAGTAGGGAACAAAGGGGACACTGGACCCCTCTCTCCTCAGAGAGGACCATCTCTGCCTTGAGGGGATCTTTCTTTTTTACTGTAATAAACTTTGCTATGCTTTTACTACCATTGATGTTTTGCTTGAAATTTTCTCCTGCATGGATATAAGTGCAGATGAACACAACAAGACCCCCCGGACCACCACTGGTAAAAACCCAATCTCTCCTGATGTTTTCTTACCTTTCTGGCGGGTCCTTGTCATACTCTATCATGAGCTCTTCATGCTCTCTGGATGGTGGTTCTTCCAAGGGCATTCTCAGCTGTTCCAGCCTCAGGGCTCTCCCCTTCTTAGTACACTGGGCGATCAAATTGACTTCGTGAATTCAGACACTATGCCTACAGTACCTACCCTCAAATCTCCACACCTCTTCTGTGTAGAAATCCTGCAGGCTCTGGGCTCCGTAGGCTGCCTCCTTCTCTACCTCTGCCTCCAAATATGTTGAATTCTGAAACTATCTCCCAGGTAGGTTTCCTGTCTCCTGCCTTTACTTACACGGCTCTTTCTTCCTTGTTATATCGTTATGGGCCAGGCTATATGGGCAATGACCAAGCAGACTCCATTTTGCTCTGAGACTCCATGTCCTGTAAGAAATGCTTCTCCCAGGGAATGTCCCGCCTCTGTACCCATCAACAGTTGCTTAGCATAGCATGTTTGGCAACACAAAATGGCAATTCTTATACAGTGTAAAAGTGTTCTCTCTTTGGTTCCCATTTTTCTTGGACAATGTACCCTCAGAGATTGAGTGTCTAGATGTTGGTAACCATTCTTTAACTTGTACTCAACTAGGGACATTTTGGCCCACTCCCTTTTCTGCTTATGGTTTTAGATCTCATGATGTTTGTTTATGTTTTTGAATCATAGCAACAGCCACTTATGCTTTAATATGGTTTTGGACAAAGACGCCTACGTACCCCTTAGCCCTCCAGCTGGTGGATCTGGATCACCAATTGGTGAATAAAGTTTCCATCTCCTGCTTGAAGATCAACTTGGTGATTTATTGCAATCTTGCTGTAACAATCTCTCTTTCCCGTCTAGTTTCCCTAAGAACATTTGCTTTTTAGACATGATTTCTTAGATACTAGTCCAAAAGCACAAGTTTATGAAAGAAAAATACAGAAAAATTGGCCTTTCTCAAAACTAAAAATCTTTTGTGCTACAGATAATACCATCAAAAAAGTGAAAAGACAATCTGCAGCATGGGAGAATTTTTTTAAAAGTCACAAATAAGACAGGGAAATTAAATTCAGAATATATAAAGAATTATGAAAACTCTATAATAAGGAGATAAACAATCCAATTTAAAAAATGGGCAAAGGATTTCAACAGGCATGTCTCTAAAGAAGATACGCAGGGGCTGGGGTTGTGGCTCAGCGGTAGAGCGCTTTCCTTGTATGTGTGAGGCCCTGGGTTCGATCCTCAGCACCACATAAAAATAAATAGATAAAATAAAGGTGTTGTGTCCATCTACAACTAAAAAAAAATTAAAAAAAGAAGAAGATACGCAAACGTCCAGTGAGCAAATCAAAAGATGCTCAGCATCCTCATCCATTAGGAATAGGTAAATCATCCAGATAGATGAAATACTACTTCATACCCACTGGGATGACTATAATCCAAAAGATAAATAATAACAAGTGTTGGCAAGGATGTGGAAAAACACAACAGATATTCAGAGCAGCATAATTCTTAATATCCAAAAGATGCAAACAATACAAATGTCTATCAATTGATGTATAGATGAATAAAACAGTGTGTCCATAAGCCAGAATATTATTTGGTAATAAAAAGGAATGAATGAAGTTTTGGGGCTGGGGTTGTTGCTCAGTGGTAGAGTTCTCACCTAGCATGGGTCAGGCACTGGGTTTGATCTGCAGCACCACATAAAAATAAATAAATAAAAATAAAGGCATTGTGTCCACCTATAACTAAAAAAAAATGTTTTTAAAAAAGGAATGAAGTTCTGATACATGCTACAACATCGATGAACCTTGAAAATGTGCTAAGTGAAATAAGCCTATCAGAAAAGACTGCATATTGTTTGATTCCTTACATGCAAAATACAGAATAGGTAAATCTATATGTGGAGAAAGTAGATTACCATTGCCAGGAGTTGAGGGGAAGACTCCTGCTCTCAGAAAGCTTGCATTTAATGGGGAGTATGGGTGAGAGACAGAACATAAATGAGTAAATAAACTTGCAAATAACTTCATTTCAGGTTTTGGTAGATAATATGGAAAAAAGAGATGGCCTGATATGAAGGGAATAACGGGAGAAGGCCAGCTGCTTTAGACTGAGTGGTCAGGAGAGGCCTCTCTGAGGAGCAGCATATGAGCTGAGGCCTGAATGGCAAGGAGGCAGACTATTAAGATGTGGGCTTAGAGAGCTGCATTTAAAAGAAAGGAGTTCGAAGCCAGGCTCAGCAAAGCTAAGCAACTCAGTGAGACCCTGTCTCTAAATAAAATACAAAATAGGGGATGTGGCTCAGTGGTTGAGTGCCCCTGAGTTCAATCCCCAGTTACCACCCAATCCCCCCCCCCCAAAAAAAAAGAAAGGAGTTTAATGGGTTTGTGAAATGGAAAAAAAAAAAGACAAAAGTGTGTGGAGTATAGCACATGAGGGATGAATTCAGGCAGGTGAGAGGGATCCAAACTGCATAAGGCCTTATAGGTCATGATCAGGAGTTTGAATTCCTTCCTTCCTTCCTTTTTCTCTCCTCTCCTCTTCCTTCCTTTCTTTTGTTCTCTTTTTTTCTTTCACTGGGGATTGAACCCAGGAGTGCTCTACCACTGAGCTACATCCTCAGCCCTTTTTATTTATTTCAAGACAGGGTTTTGTTAAATTGCACAGACTGTTTTTAAATATTAATTTAGCTCCTGTAAGAAGAATGAATTATACGGAATATAAAGAAAAAAACCTCAAGACAAAAATCTCACAGCTAGAATCAATCACTCTATATTATACATACTTTTACCATATCAACTACAAATTTGTTATATTATTGTCCTATATCCTCCTCAAGAAGCTGAGAATTTGGAGCTTACTTTTTTTTTTCTCTCTCTCTAGGAAAGCTAAAGTAGAGTTTGGAGAAATCCTCAAAGACTTGATAGTGAAAAGAAATTAGTAAAGTTGCCCTCTTAATCATGCTTGGCTATTAAAAGGAACAGGGGCTATGTGAGTTAGGAAAGACATCAAATTAATAAAAGCCAGTTTCTTAGTCATCTAGTGGTACCCTGGTGATCTGAGTGGAGACATTTTACTTGCTGTGCCTCTCTGTGTAATAGTGATAAGAGGCCCATCTCTCAGGGTCACTACAAGGCTAATGAAATGCCATCAGCAAGTCACTAAAGACTGTGGATATTAAAGTTGCACAAAGAACTTGATGAGATTCTCCATTCTAACAAATACATGTGTGTTGGGGAAGGGTGTGGAATGAGGTATGAACCCCTTTCTGTTGTGGCCATTTTCTTAGACCAAGGATGTTGCACCATTTCATTCATTCACCATGGAAATTTGAGTTGTTTCTCACTAGTGCCAAGAAATACACAATGGAATTATTTCTTTTTAAAACTGAGTGGGTAAGTACTGTGCTAAGTATCCTAAAAATCTCATCTATTTTAATGTGTACCATGAACCTATGAGAAGAGTGTTACTATTTGCATCTTACATACAAAAAAACTGAGGCACCACAAGGTTAAACTTATTTGAATAAGATCATACAGCCAGAAAGATCCAGGATTTGGGCTCCACTCTCTTTGGCTCCATAGCCTGAGCTCTTAGCTCAATACTATACTGTTGTTGATCTTTTATAGATGCTTCCCAATGGGTGGAAGGCAAACTGAAAGACATATGGCTCATTTCCCTTATGAAATCTTCTACGACTTTATCAGATCATAATAGAGCTAATTATCTAGCTCCTCTGAGCTTTTTCAACATGTATTGTCTGTACCATTTGTTATCTTGTGCCTGCATCAATTGAAGGCCTTTGGCTGCAAGATAGAGAAAATAACTTCAGCTGACTTAGATGCTTCCAATCATCTCTTACTCCAAAGTGGGAAAATATTGAGTCAGTCTTAGAATCAAAGGAAGATACCACCTGCCCTTGGAAGGGATAGAAACCAGGACAATTCTGGGGCTTTTTGTGAAGAAATTTATGGACACTCATGTGGTACATCCACTGCAATGACTTAACTCCAACTTCATTAATTCTACTCTGTCATTCTAGTCAAGATTTCGATTCCTGGCAGAAAGGCAGAGAGCTTGATTGGTCCAGCTAATTTAGTCATGTGACCAATCCTACAGTTCTACAGCAGGGACCTTGATGGATATTTCCACTGGAGTCCAGAGTGATTGCACTGTGATAAAACATGGGAAATAGTCCAATTCATTTCTAGAGAAATTTGATTAATTTTATACCTCCTGATGAAGAACAATATAACTTTTTAGGCAGAAAAAACTGGGCACAGACAAGTTAAAGAGGCGGGAAATTATGTTAAAGACAAGAGACCTTGAGATAAGCAAGGAAATCTCAGTTCTTAGGGTGATATCCTCAGGAGAGACAAAGCACTTCAGACTTTGTCAGTCAAAAAATCGAAGTACTCAGTCTACTATACTCTCATTAACTATTCTATTTTCTCTTCAGAGTTCTGTTCATTATGATACAGGTTATGGTTTGATCAATCTTAAAGTAGATTGCTCTTTTTGAATAAACAAATATGGATATGAATTTTATGAGCACAGTTTAGAAGTACATGTATAACTACAGTTAATTTAAAGGAAACTTGGTTTATAAATTCTAAGAAAAGTTATTATAAGTAGATTTGAATACCACTTCAAGATTGTTCTTATCATATTAAATTGTAGGTCTTACAAATCTTCTTAAGAAAGCATGTGGTATTCTGGATTAAATGTGATATTATTCCACTACTTAAAAATCCTTTTAGAAAGTTCTCTTTCCCTAAGTGCTATAATATTGACTGGTCCATGCTGACCTCAAAGTAGTTGCAGAGTAATCGATATTGGCTTCAATTCAGTTTGGCAAAGCCTGGGGGGTAAACTAATAAGAATTGTTGGTCTAGAAAAACCATCCAAGGATAAAGACCTCTTAAAACAGAACAAATGCCTGCTATGTTAAATTCTCATGAAACCATATAATTTTTTTCCAAATATCCCTCGAATCTTTCTGCACATATATATATTTTTAAAAGAATTTCTTTTTTTAGCTGTAGATGGACACAATATCTTTATTTTGTTTTTTAATTATTTTTATGTGGTGCTGAAAATCGAACCACGTGCCTCACACGTGCTAGGCAAGGGCTCTACCACTGAGCCACAATCCCAGCCCCGCTGCACATATTATTAAGTCATCTGTAAAACATAAAAGGATCATGATTGTGCTTTTCAAGGGCCCCAAATTACTTGCCTAAGGTTACCCAGTATATGAGTACAAAATATGGGCAAGAATTTTTTATCCATATAATGTGTTATGTAACAAAGAGTTAAACTGAAACCTCTAGCGATTAATAGTAACATGTAGATGACCAGTAAATAAATAAAGACCAACTCCCTAACAAATTAAATGATTTCACTCATACTCTATAGTTTATAGATATATTATTTTTACCTATTTTAATTGATGAGTACATATCACTCAGTGATTTTTTTTTTTGATCACCCCATGTAACCCTCCTACTTTTCCCTTCACTGAACACAATAACGAAACTAATAGCTTTCCCTTCAGATTTCCCACCAGGGAGTCACTGTGTTATTTTAGAAAGGGTTCTAGTTCATTTTTCTGGTCATATCTTCTGTTCTCTACTTAGCTCTAAAGCAACTATTGAAACCTGACTTTATAATTAACATGCTGGTGCACCCAATGCAAAAACAACTCGTTACCTCTCTTGAGGAGTAAAACTGAGTTTGCAAAACCATGAATCAAACAAAATACTGGTCCTCTAACCCACAATAGTGTTCACAGTTACTCCCACCTTCTGGTTTCAGCTGCAAGTGACTAAAACCAGACTGATTTTTTTTTCTTTTCATAAGAAACTTGGGGAAAACAAATCATTATCCTGTTACAGATCTCACACTTTGGTATATGGACAATCTAATGTATAATTTGTGAATAATAAGACTCTTAACTATGTTTCCTTAGAAAAACCCTGGGATAGTATTTAATAATCAAATGCAACACTATTACTTATTCTGAGTAAATAGCCATTTTTTTTTTTACTCAGTGGAACAAGAGGAAGTTCTGAGTGCAGGGCAGGCATGTAATAAAAATGGCTAAGATTGAGTACAGTGTCAAGCAATGTGCTGCTTTTTGCATATCCTTTCATTTCATTGTTATAATGGAATTGTGACATAGATATCACTGTTTCTATAAGAGAAGGAACAAAACAGAGAAAGCCATGCAGCTAACAGGTATGTAAGGCCCAACTCAAGGCTAGGGCTGTCTGGTGGCAAAGTTCATGCTTTTAACCATGATACAACTTACATTGATAAATTATGAATGAAAGAATGAATAAAGATTATAAGTAGGAAAAAAGGAGTTATATGCAAAAGTCACAGTACCATTGACTACTGTTGGTGTAAATAATAGAGAGACTGAGTTAGCTCATATAAAGAGAATGCTACACTGGAGGGTGCCTGCATTGTTGCTCTGTGGGCTGTGTGCTGGCCACACCTCTTCACATCAGAGCTGCTACAGCTCCGAAGAGCTCCTCCTATCACAACATTCCAAGAAGGAAGAAGAGAGGAAGGCAAAAGGCCTTGCATGCCATAGGAACTTCCCCTTTTAAGGGGGGGGGGGAATCTTTTCTAGGATCCCTTAGCAGTTCTTTTTCATTTCGTTGAATCGCTCCTACACCAAATAGGGGCAAAGGGAGAATGGGATTGTCGTGGCTGACTCTGATCAGTTCAGCCCTAGGTGTCCACTAGAATCACCTGGGAGATTTATGAAATGCTTGTGCCCTACCTTTAGTGATTCTCATTTATTTGACTCGGGTGGGGCACAGATATCAGTATCTGTAAACATTTTCCCAGTGGTTTTTTTTTTTTTTTTTTTTTTTTAA
>NW_026000108.1:41766250-41942662 GCF_001458135.2 Marmota marmota marmota | reverse complement strand
GGTTCCGGGAGCCAGAATTCGGGCGCCCCGCGCTCGGCGTTCGCTCCGATAGGCTCAGGTTCTTAGAAGCACCCAGGCGCAGAACCCTAGCAATCTGTTTGCAAGCCACAGGCGAATTGTAGCCTGGAATTACCTGATCTATGGCTGAATGAGTTGCGGTCAGTCGAAAACAGGGGACGTGACGTCAGTTTACCAAGATGGTGGCTGCTGGCCTCCTCTGTGGACTGACCGGTGTGTACAACCGAGAAGGACCGCTTCCTTCCCCCGTCTGGAACCCAGAATTCAGCCCTGAGTACGGTGCTTGCGCGGCTGGCAGAAACTGCAGCGCTGTAACCCTGCGTCTCTATCCCAGCGCACACTGCAGACTTTCGCCACGGGGCGATTTGCTGAATAAGCAGTTACCCTCCGTGCGACAAACCTCTCGCGTTTGAGTCCCCGTAGCCGATCCTCGTGCGATGGAAATCCTTCCTCCAGGTTCCGGAGCACCCCACTATTGCTGGAAATTCCTAACAAGATATCCTTTAGCCGTCCTGACTTGTCATACTCCCACACAGTGAAGCAGCACACGGGGGTAATGCACTCCCCTCGCCGCCATCTTCCCCTGGTTTTTCCCCGTGGTTTTAATATGAAGCCAGTTGAGAGCCAATGGGTTATGCCAATCTTGATAATGTGCCTTAGTCCAGGCATACTCCTATCATATGAAAAGTCAAGTTTTATTAATCAGAAGGGTTTGGTAGACTCTATGGCTCCCAAGGTCTAGCAGAGGAGCTTACAAAAGTAGATCTAGAAACTTTCCCCCCACAGAGAACATACCTGAATTCTACAGGGGACATTATTTACTTAGGTCCCTCCATAAACTTAGTTCAATTCATAGTGTTTGTAAATTTAAGCTACTGTCTGCGAAAGGCCCTGTATTGGCTGTAGGAACTGGGAGCAGAGCACAATTTTTCTTTCCCTTGTGGGCCAATTTCCTTTTAAGCATTCCTTGGATCAAGGCTGAGGAAGGTATTGCATACCTGGGATTCCAGCAACTCAGGAGACCGAGGCAGGAGGATCACAAATCAGAGGCCAGTTTTGGAAACAAAAAGGGGGTGGGGAGGGGATGTAGTTCAGTGGTAGAGCACTCCTGGGTTAAATCCCAAGTATCACACACAGAAATAGAAAAAGAATCCCTACACTCAGCACCTACGTGAGTAAGTGCTAAACGTAGTCACAAGCACTTAGAGAAAGGCAGATTATTGGGCAGGCACTGGACTCAAGCAATGGGCAGAGGAGGCTGAGCCTCCAGCATCTGGACCTTCAGTGGAAAATAACACTGAAGGCAAAGTCCAGTGTTAGACCAGGACACAAGAAAAGACCACTGACTCCAATTAAAATCAAATTAAAGCAAGCTTATTATTTCGACCGGCCGGGCTGCCTCTCCCTCCCAAAACGGCGGGAACAAGACAGCCATCCCAGCTTTCCTGCAGCCCAGCTTTATAGCCCAGAAAGTTACACAAAGTGGGGATTACAGATAACAGAACTCTGACGAGCATAACACTAATGGTAGTTTACATTTTTTGCTGTCCCCAACATCAGAATTTATGAGGACCATTAGAGCCTCAGAGAGGGTCGTTGTCTGGCCAGGGAAGGCCAATATTTATGAGGTGTCACTAAAGTTTCAGAGAGGGCTACTATCTGGTCAAAGAGCCAGGCATGGGTGAGTTCAAGGCACGGGCAGGCATTCCAAGCAGGTTCAGAATTTGCAGTAATTTATAGTAAAGCTGAAATTATCTTTTCATGGCTTTGTGGCGAGATGCCTCCCAATTTTAAGAAAAGATCAGGTTGGGTCTATCACCAGAAATATGGTTACACTTTCCTCCTGCTGTGAACTATTAGCCTTCACTTTTCCCTTTTTAACTTAATATTAAGTACTCATATTTGCTAGACAGACACTGGCACACAGAATAGTCTTGATTCTCGTCATAGAGCCTGTGGTCTAAGTAGAGGAAACAAGATACTAATGAAGTAAAACAGACAAATCGATTATGGTAAGTGCCATGAAGGGAAATAATAGGCTCTTATGAGAGAATTACAGGGCAATGTGTAATTTAAAGGCAGCCAGGAAAAGCTGTTTAAAATTAAATGGAGGCAGGTATAAAATTCAGATTAGGGGCTGGGGTTGTAGCTCAGAAGTTGAGCACCTGTCTCATATGTGTGAGGCACTGGGTTCAATCCTCAGCACCACATTAAAAAATAAATAAATAAAAGATTATGGTGTCCAAAAAAAAAAAAAAATCAGATTAGAACATTGCCCTTCAGTTTCCTGACTTCTTTAGAGAAAAATTAGAGAAAATGTTTAACTTCCAGAAAGACCCATGTTTTTAATATATATATTTTTAGTTATCAATGGACCTTTATTCATTTATTTATATGTGGTGCTGAGAATCTAACCCAGTGCCTCATGAATGCTAGGCAAGTGCTCTTCCACTAAGCCACGACTCCAGTCCAAGAAAGACCCATCTTGCATAAGATTCAGATGGACAAGTGAAATCCACTGAGATGCTGGTCTCTGAGAATCTGCTTTCTCAAGATGGTGGAGAAGCAATATGCTTATGGATTGTTGTTACTTTATATCTTGCTTGTTACTCTCTTGGTTGCCTCTTAGTACCTCCTTTCTCTTTTCATATATTCCTCTCATGTTCTATCTGCCCAGTTGCCTTTTGACCCCTCCTTCCACCCTCTCTTGAAATTAGGAATTTCTACTAAATGTACTCAGAAGTATATTCACTCAGGAATTTGGATAAGTGAGCATTACATCACAGTAACGCTAAAAATAACATCCTGAAACACTTGTTCAAACTGCAAGCATAAATGTCAGCCATCTCCCAAGACAGAAACAACAGATAATCCCGACTGTTTAGAGTTGTGAACAAGGTACCTTTACATCTTCAAGCTTTGGGACTCAAACTGTGGGCCACAGACCAACAGCATTGAAATTACTTGGGAGTTTGTTAGAAATGCAGAATCTTGGGCCTCAAAGAACCTACTGAACTAGAATCTGTATTTCATCCAGGTCCCCAGTTGTCTCACAAGTACATTAAAGTTCGAGAAACACTGGCTTCTCAAAGGAGGATCCCCAAGGAGAGAGTGAACAGAAGTGATCACCTTCTTCAATAGCACTGATATTCCAAATATATTACATATCTTAATTTCCTGTGTATTTTATTTTCTCAGTACTTTTTTGTTTACTAATATTCTCTCATGATTTTCATTAGTTTGTTTAAAAGTTACATGTTTTTTCTAGAAAATAATGATATAGATCTTTAAGGTCTAGAAAACTTGCTGAGGGGAGTAAGGCACTCCTTTTTCTTTAAATAAAAGCTAAGCCACCTCGGTTAAAAGTTAGCTTTGTCTGCTACTAGCATTTAGTCCTTAGATATGATATATGCTTATATATGTATTATTCCTGCTGTTAGGAGAGAAAGGCAAAAGTCCAGCACTCTGAGAACGAGTTTGGTGTGTAGACTATTGCTGGGAGCCATTAGCCAAGTAGGTATGACAATTTCCTTGCCAGCGTACCCCATGTTGCTTAGTGGAAGGACTCGTGGAAATAGGACATTTTGCAGTGACATTGCATGTAGGTGACCTTGCTCAAGGACCAAGGCAGATCCGGGTTTAGGGTGTTCCCGGTTTAGGATGATCCGAGTTTAGGGCGTTCCCGGTTTAGGACTATCCGGGTTTAGGGTGGTTCCAGGTTTAAGATTATTCCTGCTGGGAATAGGGCGTATCCTGCTGCCTGAGTTCCCCTTGAGTTCTCACGGGATTCAGACAGTATTTTCTGGGAGACAGAAGCCCAGTGGGGGTGGATTTGGGCAGAGAACGTGGATTTCCCCAGAACGTGATTGTAGACGGCTGGTGTGAGTTCGGGAATAAAGAGTTGCTGTTTGAATCTACAAGCTGTGTGGTGGCTCCTGATTCTGTGCCCATCCAGACTGCGGCAGACTATTAGTTTTGTTCATTGACTTTGATCAAATCACCAGATCTTCCTTGGTTTCAGATTGTCACCCATAAGTATCCAAGTTTAATATTATATATCAGTAAAGATGTATGCACATACACACATATGTGATTTTAAGATTTAAAAAAATTAAATGTTGAACTGGTATAAGACAGTGTATATGTAAGGTATAAAGTATCAGGATACAATGAAATCTATATAGGTAGTAGAAGAACCTATATAGAAGTAGAAGAACCTTATCATGCTCCTTTTTAATCTTCTATGTCCCTGTCAGATACCATTCACTTTCTTGTTCCTCCAATCACTTCACAATTTGCAATCACTTTCTTTTCTTTAGTTTTACATTTGCAATTCTAAATCATGTATTGTTTACTTTTGCAGGTCTTTGAGCTTTTGTATTAATAGAGTCATACTGAATGTGATTTGCTTTTCTCTCCTGACATTATTTTCCTAGTATTTATCTACTTCTTTATCTCTGAACCAATACAATGCTGCTTTAGCTATGATTCTTTTTTTTTTTTTTTTAAATATTTATTTTTTAGTTTTCGGCGGACACAACATCTCTGTTTGTATGTGGTGCTGAGGATCGAACCTGGGCCGCACGCATGCGAGGCGAACACGCTACCGCTTGAGCCACATCCCCAGCCCTAGCTATGATTCTTGATAAGGAAACTCCTGCCTGTCAAGCAGTGTCTTGGCTATTAGCCTTTTTTGTTCCTCCACATGTATTTTAGAATCAGCTTGTCAAGTCTTACCAAAACAAAAAAAATCAACAGTTGTGATTTTGACTAGAATTGCACTAAATCATTAAATTTGGGAATAACTGTTATTTCTACCTTATTATATATTCTTATCTGGAAACATGGCAATTTTATAATTTTCTCCATAAAGGTCTTATGCCTCTTGAATTATTCACCTCAGGCTTCCATAGTACACACTGTAGAAGGTGTACCTTAAAGAATTTAGTTTCTTAGTTTTGGAGGCTGGAATTCTGAGATCAGGGAGGCAGCACAACCGGGTCCTGGTGAGATCCCTCTTCCTGGCTTGTAAGAGATGCCTTCTCCCTGTGTCCCCTCATGGAAGGGAGAAATCTAGAGTTTTTCCTATAAGGGTACCAGTTTTATAGTCAGGTCTCCACCCTTATGACCTCATTTAATCTTGCCTCCTTAAAAGCTCTATCTCCAATGTAGTCTCATGGGGGATCAAGGATTCAGCATAATGAATTTTGGGGGGACACAATTAACTCCATAACACATCTTTTGTTAGATTTAGTCTTAAATTCTAATTACCCTTGGTGCTATTTTTTATTATTGTCTTGTTAACCTTCTTATTACACTTCTGAAGTGTTTTGTGGTGTGATATATATATATATATATATATATATACACACACACATACTTGCAAGTAATTTTTATATACTGATTTTGCAAGAATTTGCTTTTATATAAAAGACAGCATATAAAACCCCTAAGAATAATGTCACCAATTGTTAACTCTGTTGAAAATTTCTTTATTTCAGATTTATTACTTCACAAGAGTTACATAATCCTTAAAACTTTAGTGTGCAACAGACCATCACATAAGCTCTGTTATTTACTCCATTATGTTCATTTACACATTAGTTAGTGGGAAAAAAGTCTGTACAATATTTTAATAATTACATGATTTGTAACCAAAAGAAAAAGTAGCAAGTGCCAAAGAACTCCCAATGTATGACAGTGGGATAACCACTCTCAAACACAAGAAACTAGGCAATAAAGGAAAATTTCCTGCTCAGATATTATAAAATGCTAATGGCATTTTATGATGAGATAAAGGCGTTAAGTTAGTATACAACTTACTGGGCAGATAAAATTGCCATATTATTTATACTTTTGCATTTAAATTTTTGTAGTATAGTACTATCCATTTCTTTGACATTTAATATTACACCAATTTTTAAGTCTGGGTTCTCAAATCAGTGGCTTGATTTTTTAAATAGTGTCTGATATACCACAAGTGCTTTATTCATTTATCTTTTCTTCTTTCAAAAGGTTTAGTGGGACTGTGCAATGCTGGAGCAATAATCCAGAATGTCCTGAATAGTGAATTCCATTGTAACACCAGATCCAGGATAACAGCGAGCTATCAAACCTTCAAAGTGCTTGTACTGGCGTATAAATTCATCTTGCATGGAGTGCCACACCACCTATTATTAAAAAGAAAACAAGGGTTGGGGTTGTAGCTCAGTGGTAAGATGCTTGCCTAGCATGTGTGAGGCACTGGGTTTGATTCTCAGCATTGCATATAAATAAATAAAATAGACATCCATTGACAATGAAAAAAATTTAAAAAAAACCCCAAAAGTCATTAAATTATGAATGGAAATAATTCATAATCAAGTCTGTAGAAATAATTGCGAGACACTGTCTAAGAATTTGGCATAGTATAGTGGTTAAGAACATGCATTCCGGAGCTAGAATCCTAAGACCTTCTGCCTACAAGATCTGTGGCCTCAAGTTCATCTGTAAACCAGGGTATTAATAATAATACCTTCTCATCCTAAGATTCCTGTGAGAGTTAAATGAATAAACACATGTATAGCACTTACAAGAGCATCAGACACAAACACACACTCATTATGTTTTAGCTATTATACCAACACAGATATGGCTATGCACAATTATGTAGAGAACTGACTATAGATTAAATGCGATGCAACAATTAAGTTTAAATTCCATTTCAGATCAAGTTTAAATTTTTCTTTATCTAAAGGTGATGATGCAAAACACCGCTTGATACTGGGGAAGACACCAGGGTGAGAGAGAAAACTATCTGCAATCGAATAACTATAATCCAGCAGTGGAGATATGTGGACCACTATTAAACAGAATTTGCCACACACTGACATAGTGGCTTACGTTTATTTACATTTATTGAAGCTCACTCTGTATCAGCACAGTGCAAAGTGCTTTGTTTATGTATTATCCTATTTAAGTCTTAAGAGGACCTGGTGAGGGTGGGTACTATGATCATCATCTCCATTTCACAGATAAGGAAATATACTCTTCCAGGATTTTTTTTTTCTTGTGAACCTCATAAATCCCAATTTTCTATCAATTTAAGACTAATCACTATTCCCTAACCATTATTACACTTTTTATCTTTAAGCTCATGTTATTTCTTCCAGCTAGAATGCCATCCTCCCTACTTGTTAAAATACTGTTGACTTTCAGATGTCAACAAAAATGTAATATCCCTAAATAGGCCTTCTATGATGTTAAAATCAGAATTACTCTCACTCATCTCTGGGCCTTTCAGCATGGTTTATAAGGAACAATGGCTTAAGTTAAGGTTTAAATCTCTTTATCATCTATTAGCTATGAGGTCTTTGTCATGTTATTCCATATCTCTAAGCTTTGATTTTTCTTATTTGTAAAATGGCAATGACAATAACAGTAGTGTCCACATGAGCGAGGCATCATTTATACTTTTCAAATAAGGAAGAGATTATGGGGCTGGGGATGTGGCTTAAGTGGTAGCGCGCTTGCCTGGCATGCGTGTGGCCTGGGTTCGATCTTCAACACCACATACAAACAAAGATGTTGTGTCCGCCAAATACTAAAAAATAAATATTAAAAAAAATTCTCTCTCTCTCAAAAAAAAAAAAAAAAGGAAGAGATTAAGCAACTTGCCCCAAATCATACAGCTTCATCTGGATCCAGATTATGAACCCATTTCTGATCCTAATCTCTACAAGCCCACTGTACTATATTCCACACTAAGATCTAAACAAACAAAAACAAATCCAATCAAATAAAAGAGAAGCAAGTTAATGCCTTATCACAATAAAACATGGATATAAAATAAGCAGAAATGACTATAACCACAGAAATATTATTGCTTTCTTCTTCACAATTTATTAAACTGATTTGCATATTATGAAACTTTCTTCTTGCACTAAAAGTGGAAAATAGGAAGAATTTATAGAGGAATATTTTAGAGAAAAGCAATATATATTCAAAGCCAGGATGGTCAAAAGAATGAAGTAGCTGAGCACAGTGGCACATGCCTGTAGTCCCAGTGACTTGGGAAACCGAGGCAGTTCAGCCAGGGCAACTTGGTGGGACCATCAGAAACTTAGCAAGACTCCGTCTCCAATTCCCCAGAAAACTTGGAATGGAACTATTATTTGACCCAGCTCTTCCACTCCTCAGCAAATACCCAAAGGACTTAAAAGCAGTGTACTACAGTGATGTGGTCACATCAGTGTTTATAAGCAGATCAACTGCCCAATAGTTAAACTATGAAACCAACCTAGGTGCTCTTCAACAGATGACTGATTAAAGAAATTTGGCATATATAATACACAATGGAATATTACTCAAACTTAAAGAAGAATGAAAATTATGACATTTATAAGTAAATGGATGGAGCTGGAGAATATCATGTTAAGTAAAATAAGCCAATCCCAAGAAACCAAAGACCAAATGTTCTCTCTGATATGTGGATGCTAACACAAAGCAAGGGGCGGGGAAGGGAATTATAGAAGTTCATTGGATTAAACAAAGGGAAAGAAGGGAAGAGAGGAGGGATGGGATTAGGAGAGACAGAGAATGAATCAGATATAACTTTCCTTTATTCATATATGAATATGTGACCAGTGTAACTCCACATCATGTACAATCACAAGAATAGGAAGTTATACTCCATGTATGTATAATATATAAAAATATACTCTACTGTCACATATATCTAAAAAGAATAAAAAATTAAACAACAACAACAAAAAGACTAGCTCCAAATAAAAAAATAAGAAGGACTGAGGATGTAGCTCAGTAGAAAGATCCCCTGGGTTCAATCCCCAAACCAAAAACAAAACAAGTAAGCAAACCAAAAACCCCAAACCAAAAACCCTGAAGCATACCTGAAGTAAGTTTTCCTCTTCACATAAATGTTTATCAACCTTCTTATAGAGGTTATCTAGGCCTTTTTTCACTTCCTTTCCAGGATATTCTTTAATAACTTTACGAAGTTCTTGTTTGTTAAATGCAAGTTGGTAGCTCACTTCCTCCTCTCTTATACCTTGTGCTACTCGAGCCTCAACACCTTCAAAGAAATGCTTTAAGGAGATGAAAATAAATAATGGTTAAGAATGACTGTTGTTATCATTACAATTTAAAAAAAATCAGACAATAGCTGGGTGTGGTGATGCATGCCTGTAATTCAAGCTACTCAGGAGGCTGATGAAGGAGGATGGCAAGTTTAAGGCCAGCCTCTGCAACTTAGCAAGACCCTGTCTCAAAAATAAAAGTAGGGCTGGGTAATAGTTCAGTAATAGCACTAGCCTAGCATGTAGAAGACCCTGGGTTTAATCCCCAGGACTGAAACAAAACTAAACAACAACAACAAAAAAACCCAAAATGGTATTATGATACAGTACATATCCATTGTATAAAAACCAGACAACATGTGTGAAAGTATAAATAACAATCACCTATTATAACACTTAGAGATAATCATTATTAACATTCTAGATTTCTTTCTAATCTTTTGATGTAAGTACACAATTGAAATTACAACTCCATACCTTGCATTTTCCACTGAATATTCTGAGTTTTTTTGGTGCTGGGGACTGAACCTAGAGCCTCACACATGCTACACACATACTTTACTACACACCTTGATTTCTCTTAAGTACAAATTGTAATGGTTACATAATAATCCATCTAATAACTGAATCACTATTCAGTTAATGGATATTTTCCTTTTTTTGGGAGTTGACAAAATTTAGTCATATCTTTAAAAATATCTCTTATAAATACAATCGTCATAAATATCTTTTGTATATAGTACTTACCCACAATACTAATTATTTTCTAGTAAAAATTTCAATAACTGAAATTACCCAGTGGAGTAGTATGATCATTTTGAAGACCTTTGTTGTGTACAAATTGCTTTCTAGGAAAGTTCAATCAATTTACATTTCTGTCAACAGTATATAAGACTGCTATCTTGAATTATTATAAAACCATGGTTGCCAGAGTACAAAAAGACTGTCATTTTATTCCATAATTTTTTGGCTAAATGAAATTAATTGCTTTCAAACATTTAGTAGTGTTTGAAAGCAATTAATTTCATTTAGCCAAAAACAGCTCCAGTATGTAACTAGGAACAGGAGCTGTTCCTAGTTACATACTGGAGTCTTGGTACTTTACTGATTTTTTTAAAAGATCTTCATTTAAATATATTGATTACAGTATGATTACAAATATTCTCTTCAGGTTGTCTTGAAGTATGTTTAGATTTTTAAAACATTTTCTTTAGTTGTTGATTAACCTTTATTTATTTACGTATACGTGGTGCTTAGAATCGAACCCAGTGCCTCACACATGCTAGGCAAGCACTCTACCAACTGAGCCATAACTCCAGCCCTATATTTGAATTTTTAATATGAAATTTTGCTGTCTGATATGCCTGTATTTAAGCACTTTACAATATGATTTAATACTGATAATGATAATACCCTGTCATTACTATTTTTTCCCCCCTTTGGGTACTAGGGATTGAACCCAAAGGTGCTTTATCACTGAGCCACATCTCCAGCTCTTTTTATTTTTTTATTTTGAGAATGGGCCTCGCTAAGTTGCTTATGGCCTCACTTAATTGCTGAGATTACAGGTGTGTACCACCATTTCTGGCAATAAATGGATTTCAATACATTTATTTTTTGAATCTTGCCCCTTAATCAGAGACTAGTATTTTCAACATATCATACATATACTGGCAACGATAATCCCTACTCTCCATTCTTTAACTCTTATGTAGGTTTCAGGTCTTACTAGACTAGATAGAACTATGTTAAATAGTAAAGGATTTTGGTGATGTTTCCACTTTAGATTTAATTTAAAAGAAAATGCCTATAATGCATTAAGCATCATGCAGGTTTTAGGTGTGAGATGGATCTGTGTGTGTGTGTGTGTGTGTGTGTGTGTGATCATGGTTGAACCCAGAGGGTGCTTAATCACTGAACCACATCCCCAGCCCTTTTAAAAAAATTTGTATTTTGAGACTGGGTCTCACCAGGTTGCTTACAGTTACACTAAACTACTGAGGCTATCTTCTAACCTATGATTTTCTTGCCTCAGCTTCCAGAGCCTCTGGGATTATAGGCATATGCCACAGTGCCTGGCTGAGATGGATCTTTTGTCTGATTAATGGAGTACCTGCTGGGCATGGTAGCACATGCCTGTAATCCCAGCAGTTTGGGAGGCTGAGGCAGGAGGATTACAAGTTCAAACTCAGCCTCAGTAACTTAGTGAAGCCCTCAGCAACTCAGTGAGACTCTAAATAAAAATGGGCAATAGGCTGGGGATGTGGCTCAGTGATTAAGCGCCCTTGGGTTCAATCCCTGGTTACAAAAAGAAAAAAAAAGTAGCTGTCTGATTCAGTTTTATAAGGAATTGGCTTTCTATATTTGATTAAATGTCTTTTAAATATTTCTTTGAATTATTTGCAACAGATACGTATTTGGTTCTAGTTTCAAATGAAAAAATTATAAAAGATGATTGATCACAATGTGGGCAAAGTTAGTTAGAAGGGTTCATTTAAGCTTCTGCTATGTTAAAAAAGTACCCTAAAATCATCATTTCCTTTTATTATTAGATCTGCTCTGTTGGGAAATAAAGAAAAGCAAAGGTAATGTACAAAACAAATCTTGGTTTCCTCTTCTCTTGGCACAGGCTGGTCATTATGAGGCAAGAATGGAAAGAGCCTGGTACAACAGAAAGCCCAGCCTGGGTTCACTCCCACCCCAGCTTTGCTTTAACAAACTATTTTGATGGCAGGCAAGTTTATTTACTTTCAGTTTCTTCATCTATAAAATGAAGGAATACTACCTTAGCTCAATCAATTTTCATAAAAAGAAATAATGTCCATAGAATATCTAGCAATGTCTCCAGACTGTCATCTTTGATAACTGAGTCTTTCTCCTATGTCAGTAGACCAGCAACTTTAAGATAAATAAATGCATGTTATTCACATGTAAACAGATGCACACAGGTACAAAACCAAGAAAAAATTCTGAATAAAAATATATTTACATTTAGTTTTTCTAGAGGCTGTCCTAAAGAGTAGATGACATAAGACTGAAGGTGATCTGTATATTTCTGTTTGGCTTCTTTTTTTTCAGCTTCTAGGCAGGAGATTTTCAAACGAGAAAGAGTTGCAAAAATATGGTGAAAGTTTTCCATCATAACCACATCCCTGGGGGTCTTCTGACTTTCATTTGCTACTTTCTCCACTAAAATCAAAGCAGAAAAAAATTATAAATAAAATCTCTGATATGACTATAACCATATTTAGTTATCAGCACAGTGGTGATTCTTTTTTTTTTTTTTTTCTCTTGTATGTTTAAGAATCAAGCACATTTCTGGACTAAATAAAAATAAAATTTTTTTTGTCTTGGAGAGTCTTTACAGACACCTGAACACAGTTAAGTCATCCTAAAATAGAACCATGTATACATGGAAATTTAGTATAACATGAGTTTTTTTTTTCCCACCCCCCGCAATAAAGGGGACTGAACCCAGGGATGCTCTACCATTGAACTTCATCCCCGGCAGTCTTTACGTTTATTTTGAGACAAGGTCTTGCTAAATTGCAGCATCTGGCTTTAAACTTGCAATCCTCCTGCCTCAGCCTCCTGGGCAGCTGGGATTACAGGCATGTGCTACCATGCCCAACATAAAGGTGACTTTTCAAATCAGTGGGGAAATAAACTATTCAAAATGTTTCAGGACGAGTTTTTTTTTTTTTTTGGTACTGTGGATTGAACCCAGAAGTGCTTGACTACTAAGCCACACCCTGAACCCCTTTTTTATTTTGAGATAGGGTCTTGCTAAGTTGCTGAGGCTGGTTTTGAACTTGTGATCCTTCTGCCTTAGTCTCCTGAGTTGCTGGGATTACAGGCATGTACCACCATGCCTGGCTAAACTGGTCCTTTTGAGTACACTAAATTAAATCCCTATTTCACATCTTTCACTAAACTCCAAGTTGCTTAATTACTTAAAATGTAAAATAAATGAAAGGCAATTGAAATAGTGAAATAGTTTATAGCTTATTCAGCTGGCAAAAAAAGTTGATAATACACAGTAATATCTAGCATTGATACAGCATATATAGTAATGGAAACTTTCACCAACTGTTCATAGCCCTAAACAGGTACGAGTTCACCATATCATGGTAATTTGGCAAAAGTCTTGAGATATATACAACCTCTTTGGCCCAGAAATTCTATTTATTTTACAATTTACCCTAAGGAAATTATTCAACAAGTATACAAAGATAAATAGAGACAAAGTAAAACATATTAATAGAAGATTTTAAAATAAATAATGAAATATGGAAGACTATCTAGTCATTAAAATGATTATAGTCATACATATTAATTGACAAGCATGCACAATAGGATTATAGGATTCAGCAGCTTCCAAAATAGTATGTGTAAGGCATGATAAAAAATTTTGCATTAAAGCACACATGCAGGAACACCCCCACCTCACACACAATATATATGTGCATATATACTGAGAAGAAGAGTGACACTGAACATTTTGGAAGAATAAAAATTAAGTGTCATTGCGGCTGGGGTTGTAGCTCAGTGGTAGAACACCCGCCTAGCCTGTGTGAGGAACTAGGCTCGATTCTCAGCACCACATCTAAATAAATAAAATAAAGGTCCATTGACAAATAAAAAGTATTAAAAAAATTAAATGTTATCTCTGAACAATGAGACTACAAATGATTCTTGCTTCCTTCTTGATTTTAAAAAATCTGTTTTTCAGGGCTGGGGATGTGGCTCAAGCGGTAGTGCGCTCGCCTGGTATGCGTGCGGCCCGGGTTCGATCCTCAGCACCACATACAAACAAAGATGTTGTGTCTGCCGAAAACTAAAAAATAAATATTAAAATTCTCTCTCCCTCTCTTTAAAAAAAAAAATCACATAATGGAGGGATTTATTTAAAAAAAAATCTGTTTTCCAATTTTTTGAGGGGGTATTTAATAAGCACATTTTATTTTAGAATAAATAGTACAAAGCTAATTTGAATTTTAAAAGAAAAAAAAAATCAACCAATCATTAAATCTATCTTTTCTCAAATGTTTCTATTCAAAATGTTATAAGCAACTGATGAAATGATTCCACTTCTTGTGAATTTCTTAGATTTTAAAATTCTTTTTTTTAAATTTATTTTTTAGTTATTGGCGGAAACAACATCTTTGTTTGTATGTGGTGCTGAGGATCGAACACGGGCCGCACGCATGCCAGACAAGAGCGCTACCGCTTGAGCCACATTCCCAGCCCCTTAAAATTCTTGAGTATAAGTAATCAGTACATTATTTCAAATTAAATGACATGTCTATTCTGTTTCTAATTTGATTGTGGGATTTGACTAGGAAGACAGTGAGTTATAGTATTATGGCACTAACCTCCCTGTGCAACAAAAACTGAGGCCTAAGGAACTGAATTGATTTGTTCATATTACATAGACATCACTGCTCATCATCTTCAGAGACTCTTGTTAAAATGCAAATATAATCTTGGAGATCATTTTTTGTGTTAAAAATGATTTTCAATTTTGCATAGTGATAAGCCCCTATAAACTCTTCAATGTAAATGGTTTCTGAATATGAATAGGTTTTATGTACTGCTTCCTTTTCGGATTTAAGAAACCTTTAACTTCAGAAAACTTAAAATAAGACTATAGAATATGGAAAAGGAAGGTCATTTGTGTCTCCAATGTTTGAATTACCAGAAATAATGAAAACAGTAGTTACAAAAATTCTTTAGAACAAAAGCTTACCATTAACAAACACTCCTCTGATGAGTTTGGTATAAGCTTTATCCAGATCTCCACGACGCTCTGCATTTTTAAAGATTGATTCTGCGAGTCCAGCAAATTCTTCAAATTCAGCAACAAATGGAAGAATTCCTACCTTACTCTTCTTTGAGATCTTTACTTCTTCCATTTGCCTTATTTGATTACTCTAAAGTTAGGCAGAAAGGAGGGGAGAGTAATAGCCAAGGAACTTAGAAACTAAATATAATTATAATCAAATGCATATAAGATGAAGGCAGGGACATTAGTACCCTAGAATATTTGGAATGCTTATTTATAGCTTGAACTGTTAAAGATGAATCACAACAAGGGTAACCACGAAATACTAATTGTATGGATTTTAAAAAACACTTTTCTAATATGTCTTATTTAAGAAAATAAGATTGAACAAGGAAAAATCAAACAAGACACATTGGAGAATTGTGAACTTCAGGACTGTTAAATAAAAACAATAAATATGCAATTCTATCATTTATGAATTTATGGGCGATTGCCCATTCTGTGTTAGAGCAGAGCAGATACCAGAGTACATGTAAGATCTCTCTGGGTTAGTAGAACTGATGGCCATGTGGCCAAGATTGAGAACAATAGCCATTTCTAATTTTCATCAATCTAAAATTTCTGCTTGGATAGGAAAATTTTCTCTTTGGGAGTATAGTAATGCAGAGGGAGGACAGGTATTTCTATTATAGGTTTGTATTATAAAGTTGCCCATCTATTAATGACTTAATTCTAAGTTTAGCAAAGTGCTTGTGCTTGACAGTGATCAAGTGTAAAATGGGAATGTTTTATATAGACAGAATCCAGACACCAGCGTTGAAAAAGACCTGTTGCTTCAATTATGGATCTATGTAATTCTTAGGGGATCTAGATCTACTCACAGTCAAATTATTACAATTTCTTCCTATTGTTTAATGTGTCACAAATTTGGAAGTATAATTTGAACATATGAAATGGAGACATGATTATTTCAGGTATTAATATAAGAAGGCCCTGTGAGTACTGTCAACTATTTCATATTATCTTTACTAATGTTACCCTTCAGTAATGCTGATATCCATGAGGTGTAAATTTGGATGCAGCGGAGAAGGCAGTGGTAAGACTGCAGGTGCTTGAACCAGAATGTCTGGGTTCGAATAGCAGCTCTGTGACTTTTTAACTGTTGATTTCAGGTAAGTCACTTCACCTGCCTAACCACCTGCCTGATGGGAGAGTGGTGGTGGTATGAGATGGTGTGTGCAAAATGCTTAGATCTGAGCCTGGTACACAGTAAACACTAATTATGAATGCCAGTCTATTATTCTTACTAAGCTTCATATAGGTATTTCTCTGTGTAGCATTTAAAATATACAGGGCATATAGTTTGAAGACACTTGAACATTAATAGGAAAAGTGTGTGTGTGTGTGTAAACTCAGGCCACTGTATATACTAAACATGACCTCACACATGCTAGGCGAGCGCTCTACCTCTGAGCCACAACCCCAGCCTGCAGGGAATGTTTTAAATCCTCTCTGGATTTGTGTCAAGCACAGAGTAGAAATAGTGCATTCATTTAAGAAAAGGGTTATCAATGAGGAAATTCTAACAAAAGTCACCCAAATTTCTCTCAAGGTGGTTACCCAATCATACTGCCATCATCAGAACGACATGCAGGTTATTCACTGTTTAAGACTACAACTTTAATGATAGCCATATGTTATATTATTTGTTCAACTTTTGTCCATGGTAATTTAACTAAGTCAAATAATTCTTAAAGGTTTAAGAGTACAAGTCTGCATCACCATAATGTGAAGAATCCTGAAAAGCAAGTGAAACACGGTTAAGACAAGTTCTGGATCACAGAATTCAGCTTGGTAGAACTTGATGTATAAGTGACTCTAAATTTCGCTCTAGTACAGGCAAGGATAGCTTTCTTGTCCTATTCTTTGAAGAACACTTGATACTTTTTGCTTGGGCACCTGATGGAACTGTAGAACTCAGGTGCTGTTCTACATTCTGTAGTCATTTGACATTTATGCTTTTTCCTCAACACACACAGATCCTGTTTATTACCTTTTCAAATTCTTCATGCCCTAGGTTTTTCTCTTGTTTTAAGTGCCAAAATATACAATACATATAACCTTGTTGGGAACATACAGTCTGCCAAACACTATAAGATGTGATTTAAAATAGACAAAGAGGTGAATGATAGGCAGCAGGTAGGTCCTTTAGATACATATGAAATTTAGGAGATAATGTGAATCTATACTTTTTTCTAGGTTACACCATTTTCTAGTACCTGTCTTGAGAGTAACAGGACCATTCTTTAATAAGCCATTCTTAATTACACAAGCTATGCGGGATTAGGCTCTTATTTTATGCCAGGTGTGTTAAGCACTTCATTTGAACCACTGTGTTCATCTATCTATTGCCACATCCTAAGTTCTACTGGGTCAAGCAAGAGGTACTCCATGAACTTACGTTTTAATGATAAAAACCAACTAAGCCTTTACATTCTGTAAACATGTAGTGTCCTTATGATTTAGCATTACAACTGCATCTGCATCACATGGAACTCATTATCTTAGCCTTTGGTAGCTCTTCCTTTTCCTTTTAGCTGTCAGCCTATAGTCAGACTTAGGCTGACAGCTAAATGGTCAACTTTCATAGTATTTCCAATACCAAGTGAAATCATGTTGGTAGGATTAGCAAGTTTATTAAAGAGATAGTCAAGTTTCTACAATAGATTGCTTTTATAGTTTCAGAAACTCTGTAAATATTATTTTACAGAGTACATAATAAAATACATATAAAAATGTATATACTTTTTTATACTTTTACATAAAGTATAAAAAAATGAGCCAGGTATGGTGGCATACACCTGTAATCTCATCTACTTAAGAGGCTAAAGCAGGAGGATCACAAGTTTGAGGTCAGCCTGGGCAACTTAGCAGACTCTAGTCTCAAAATAAAATGTTAAAAAATGACTAGAGATGTGGCTTCATAATGGAGTGCTTGTCTACCATGTAGTAGGCCCTGAGTTCAATTCCTAGTAACCTCCCAAAATAAAAAATACATACATAACATGGATTTTTAATTGTCCTTAATATTTTTTTTTACCTCTCATTATTGCATGGATATTCAAGAGTTAGCCATAACTGAGAGGTTACAGAGTAGAAATACTCAAATGATACATATCCACTTTTAAAAAGTAAATGCATTAATAAGATTAAACCCTTTTTAAAGGATATGATCCAGCTCAATTCAGACGTACAAGCTTATGAAAACCTAACAGACAATAAAAAAAGTTGCTAATGATTTTTTTACCCTACTAGAATAAGAAAAATTATTATTATGATTATAATTATTATTATGATTACTGGATATTATTATAATAATTCATTCTTAAAGCAATACAATTATTAAAATTATTAAACTACTAAAATAAAGAAAACTATCAATTAAAATAATAAAAAATTAGCTTTCTCATAAGAATATAAGAAAAAATTGTAACAATAAGCCCACATGACAGTTTGACTTGTTCCATGAAGTCAATGGTCACTGGGATGTCAGTAATCAGTGGCTCTTTTACACAGCTGCTGCCACTGTGCCACCTACTCTGGAACTTGCCAAGATTCACAGTATAGCACAGATGGCATAGTGCCATCCCATTAACTGTTCATATAGGTTGACACCAATACCCATTTTTAAGGCTTCGGGGGATGCAAACATTAGAACCCCAAGAGAAAGCTGGAGACCCCTTGATCTAAGTACGTAGTTTTAAGAAATGATTCAAATTATTGTTATAAAAAAAAAAACTTACAATGCATTTGTCAAAGTTTCTTTTGACAGTCACTAAAACATTTCCCAATGTAGTACTTAGAAAAGAAGCAGGATCCACATTTTGTGCAGTCCATACATGGTGACTCATTTTGACTAGCATGTAAAGAGAGTTAAAACTATCAATTTTGTCTCCTAATGCAATTAGGTTGTTTAGTTCTGGCTCAATGCAGCGAAATATTTTAATCATCATTTGGCGAATCATATCTTTCCTGTTTAGAAAATATAAAGAATATAAAAGTTATTATAAGCTTCAGGTGAATTAATTTACAATATTAAAATAACTAAAATTTAGTATTTCAATGAAAAATGTCCAAACTGATGAACTTACTACTGTACAATTTCCAATATAAAAATATTTTAATGAAGGTAAGTTCTTATCGTTCCAATAAGCTTTATGTCATCTGTAAAGCTGGATTCTGAAATGTGTTTCATGAATACTAAAAAATCCATTACAATTCAAAGGCTGCCTCCTATAAGCAAATGTCAGAATTGGATGAATCTTCTGTGATTACTAGGAAGAAGAGTTGAAGGGCCACACAACACCAATTTTAATCCAGTAAAATGGACATTCTTATCAGTGCTGTCAGGTTACTGAAAAACACCTGCACTCCTCAATGAACAGCATTTCTCTATGTTTCAATTTGAAGTTTGTTTTTTTGGTGGCTGAGGATTAAACCCAGGGCCCTGCATATGCTAGGAAAACAACTAACTGAGCTATATCCCCAGCCCACTAAAAGTTAATTTTTTTTTCCAAAATAAATAAGAGACATTAACAAATACATACTCAGATGACACAGCCAATTGTGTGCTAGAATTATGTTGCCGTGATAACATTCCTCCATCCAGATCCTCTGCTTCAGTCTGTAAAAATTATTTAGGTACTTTACATAATAAAAGACCAACAATTTGACTAGTTTATATAGCAAAAGCCTGCTCAGTCTTAAAATGTCTAGGAGAGAATGCACTATGAAAAGTAATGATTTTTTATTGGTAGTATAATGATTTTTTAATGATTGTATTCCCAATGAAGCTATATAATTTAGTGTGCTATTTAAGGATATTCATGAAATGCATTTTTATTAGAATTTTACCTGAGAATTACTGTGGGGTGAGAAGGTGTATTTATCTGTGTGCACATGGTGGGGGGAGGGAGAGTGCTAGAGGCTAGGAATATTAGGAATGGCAAGGCAGCTCAACAAAAAAATGGAAAATGTCCAAAAACAATTTTTAAAAGAAAATTGAAATAATTAAGGAAACCTCACCAATCACTGTAACAAAACTTTAACATTTAAAAATATATCAGGGGGCGGGGGTTGTGGTTCAGTGGTAGAGTGCTCGCCAAGCATGCATGAGGCATTGGGTTTGATTCTCAACACAATATAAAAATAAAATAAAAGATATTGTGTCCACCTTAAAAAAAAAAAAAAACTGGGAAAAAACTGGCTGGGGTTTTGTGGCTCAGTGGTAGAGCACTTGCCTAGCATGTGTGAGGCACTGGATTTGATTCTCAGCACCGCATATAAATAAATGAATAAAATAAAGGTCCATCAATGTCTAAAACAAAAAAAAAAAAAAAGAAAAAGAAAAAAAGGTATCAAAAATTCTTAGCAACCAACAAATAAGCAAACTTATCACCAATACCACCATTACCAACAATGAAATCCCAACCATTTCTAGCAACAAATGAAAATCAGTCATAAAAAAATGAATTTTTTATCTAAGGAAAACATTTTTAAGATGACCTTAATTTAAAAAATCACTCTATTTGTACTGTGTTTTTAAGTTCTTCAAATTTTCTATGCTAGAAAATCACTTATTTTGTTTCCTCACATTTATGCCACCCCAACGCATGCTGAACAGGCATCACTATATCCACTTTATAGAAGAGAAAACTAGGGATTAAATGATTGGCTTAAGGTCTGTAGTTAGTAAATATTATATACATACACATACACATTTTTTTCTTGGTAATTATTTGA
This sequence comes from Marmota marmota marmota, assembly GCF_001458135.2. NCBI lineage: Eukaryota > Metazoa > Chordata > Mammalia > Rodentia > Sciuridae > Marmota > Marmota marmota. The sequence goes on along the minus strand of NW_026000108.1, from coordinate 41,921,983 downwards.
AATGTTAAAATTATTTTTTTAATAATATTCTTTAGAAAGTAAACACAAACATTAGAGAATGTTTAGGTGTAAGACATTCTGGACTATCAGGTGCCCAAACTATCACTGCTTTGATTATTTTATGACATGACAAAATGTTTAAAGATCACTATATCACACATTCTTTCCTTTTCTGTTTGGATAATGAAACTCTGACCACATGTTATTTAGTTTAATTATGTTACAGACTATAAATACTAGTCAAAATAGATGTACATCATACCATAGTTCCAGGCATACTTGGATGTTGCTGCAGTTTGAAAAATTTACTTATGAAGTCCTGTTCTGCCAGACACAGGGGTTCTAGTTCACTTAGTACCTGTTCAAAGATCTAAAGAAAACCAAAATGATCCTATAGTGAAAAAGCTGTATGAAGTACTTAAAATAACATCCCCAATTAATTCCCTCTGTTATAAGGACCTGGATTATACTGCATTGCCTTTGGGCTTCTGTTGGGTTTACAGAACCCCATAGACACCCCTTTCTAAAAATGGTAGGACAAATATAATATAACCCAGGTAACACAGGCCCACAGAACATACTTAAAAAAACTCAAAAGGGTTTTTCTCTTCAAATCTAGGAAGTGGAACACAGAGATAAACTTTTAAAACTTATTTGATTAATGCAGAGCCCAGTTAAGCTGTTATTTTCCCTTTGTGGTTATTTGAATAACTTAGAGATGAGAGCACTTTATGACTGAATTATTTTTTTGGTACTGGAGATTGAACCCAGGGATGCTTTACCATGGAGTTACATTCCTAGTCCTTTTTATTCTTTATCTTGAGATAAGGTCTTGTTAAATTGCTAAGGCTGGCCTTGAACTTGTGACTCTACAGCTCAGCCTTTTGAGTTGCTGGAATTATAGTCATGTACTATAGTGCCTGACACTTTGTGATTTATAAAAATGAATTTTAATGAAACTTTTATGTTATTCAATTGATAATTCACATTTTAGCTGCCATTTGACTAGTATTTTTTTTTCCCCAGATTCAATTCAGAATTGGAAAGAAAGACATGGCTAATGTCTCAAAGAAAGCCCAAAGAACCTAAATCTTTGAAAACACTTAAAGCAACTGTAAACTGCTGTTAGAAAAGAAAAAGCAATGCTAATGGTTAAGAAGTACTTGTTTTATCTTACCTTATCAAATTTGGTTCTGTCGGCAACATCAAGATCAGATGCAGACATATTTCCCATATCCAACAGGGAAGATGACTGGGATCTGCGATTCCCTGAACTCTGAACACTGAGTTTATTTAGACTAGAAGTAGATCCAGTTAATTTCCCAGAACTTCCATGAAGACCTAAGAAATAATAAAACTTTGAAAGTTGTGATCTTTACAAATAAAAGATATGGAGTATAAATCAGGGCTACCTCCTATTGTCTTGGTCTTTTAGGACTCACATTACTTAGTGCACAAGGGGCAGGATGTACAGTGTCCTTGTTGTTTAGTAACATTTGTGTCCCATTCCAGTGCATATTGCAAAGAGAAGCAAAACTACACAGATCCATAGAATAGGACTGAAAGGACCAGTATGCTAACTTGATTTTGTTTTATTTCTGCAGAAAACTGCCTGAATCATTCATGTCCACCTTAAATCTGTATATTAGGTTGATCTATATGTAACTGCCAATACTTAATCATTTTGCCCTATAAAAAAAGAGTCAATTACATTTAATTCAACTTAATATATTCCAGGACCTAGAAACTCTGCTTTTTCCAGTAAATGAACTACTTAACTCCAGTTCTTTAAAAACTAGAAAAAATAAGGAAAAGCAAAGCATACCGAGAATTTATTATACTTAAAACATAAATTAAACCTAATGCATGTATCACTAATCATACTTATTATGAGATGTCTGTGTTTAGGTTGAATTTAGGTATCTATCATAGCCATGAAGAGAAGTAAGAACATATGGCTGGATAATCTCACAACACCAAGGAATTAAAGGATTCAAAATTTATAAGAAAATGTGATATTTTGACTCAGAATTTAAATACAAACAATACATACAATATTTAAAAACATTTTTCTTCAATACCTCTCAGTTAATTTGTACTACTTGCTAATAATGGTCAGAAGGGACAAATAGAGATCTATTAAGGGCAGTTAAGACAAACTTTGGCTTCATTATGCAAATCTGACCATATATGTAAATTTTTAAAAAATAGAGTTTCTAAATACAGCCTGAAAATAGAAGTTTGATGGTTAAGCCTTTTCATAAATTTCTGACACTAAGTTTTACTACTTGCCATATAATTTCCTATATTACATATTTCTTAGATATAACCATACCACTACTATCATGTTGGTTTTCTTTCTCCAATACCTGGCAGTTCAAAGCAATTGATATTTCTGGTACTAACTTTTTCAAGACAAATAACCAGTTACTAGACATTAAACAAACATGCATTGAGAATACCTTCTAATACACTAAGCATACTCACTCTCTGTTTCCTGTTTGACAGCACTTTCTTTTCGAGGCAGTGTAGCTGTGATGGATTAGGTTGCAAGCATCAAAGACAAAGACAAGTTAATAAACTGCAATTTGCACAAACCATGCACAAGAGGAAGTTAAAGCTCTAGTTTAAAAGACACATGCAAAGAACCATGAGCATCAAGTAACAAGAAGTGGAAACACATGTTTAGTTGGTCAGCTACTGTTTGAGAAATTATGAGAGAATAAACTTTACTAGTTTTTAATGTACTATTTTTTATATTCAGAAAAAAAATCTATATTTCTCAACACCCCCACATACTTTTAAATGATTTTTTGTTTTAAACGTTAGGAAGCTGGTACACTTAAATTTAAAAGGTAATTTGCAAGTTCTGGTTTCTTGAGAAAATGAAGTTCAAGTAATAATTTAATACAGTGGAGATTTAATAGAACAATGTTGTATATTTAGATATTAACAATCTTTGTTCCTTGAAAGTTCCTGAAAGAAATCTCTACTGTGCTAAATAATTTTGTACTCTATCTTATGAAAATTATGTAAGGGATTTAAGACCATTTTAAAATTAAAAACAAATATCGAGCTTAATTACTAATTGTCTTGTGAAAAAGCACATATTTAATACTAACAATCAGGAGATGCGGAAGGGGAAGGTTGAAGGAACAGATTTAATATAAGATTTTGAACTCTTTTAGGGTCATCTGGCATTTCTTTTATTCTAAAACTTTGCTTTATATAATATTTATATATCACTTTTAGAGCTCATCTTGTGAACGATGTTAAACTCAAATTAGAAGTTAATGTGGCGCTGGGGTTGTGGTTCAGTGGTAGAGTGGTCCTCTAGCATGTGTGAGGCACTGGGTTCGATCCTCAGTACCATATAGATATAAAATGAAGATATTGTATCCACCTAAAACACTAAAAAATAAATACTTAAAAAAAAGTTAATATGAAAGACAAAAAAAATAAACCATAGAATGAAACAGGAAGCTAAAGAATATAAACATAATCTAAAATTACCTTAAGAACAGAGAACAATGTGCCAGTTGACACCATCCCTGAACACTTCAAGGCAAAAGACCAAGTATAATAAGCTTTTAGCTTGCTAAACCTGTGATACAGATATCTTCCCAGCCATGGCTACCTGAAGCTCAAAGGAATATGAAACAAAAATCCTGCACATTAAAGTGGCAAAGAGGAATCGCAGTAGAGATAATAGCTAGCTAATCTGAACAGTACTTTCTACTGGTCTTTGGTTACCATTATGCTATGTTCACTAGTTTCAGGACAGAGCCTAATATTTACATAATTTTCTTTTTTTAGTAGCCAATAGTGAATACAGAGTTACTAGTAGTGCCCATTAATTATAATTTGGGGTTCATAAAAATAATCTACGTTATTTATCAGCAATAAGGAGTACTACTCAAGTAAAAATTTTAATGTCTTTAAATAATCCCTAGGAGAATATAAACTTAATAAAGATAGGGTCTTTGCTTGTTGCATTCTCAGTACATATTGTATAATAAGTAATAGGTATTATTATATGTGATTAATGACTAATTATTGAATTACAATTCTAGCCAGCTGTGATCGAGTGTTGTATTCAAGAAGAGTTTTAGCATTAACAAGATTTCTTAGTGGAAAAACAATGATATAATGATTCTGGCACATAATTTTTAAGAATTTATAATATTAAATAGGAGGGAGAATAATAACAAATGAATATATTAAGTAACTGTCATGTAGAAAAAAATGATGGTGATTTAAAAAATAATTACTAAATTTCCTTTGCCTGCTATTTTATTGAAGTACATTTGTAGGCTATAAAGAAAAAAAAAGTACCAAAATATTCATCCTAGGGTAAAAATTCTTTGCCTCTGAGGATATCAAAGTAAACTTACTAATCAAGCTTATTAATGATCTATATAAAGACCTTATCACATACTTTCCTGGCACCTTTAATATATTTTGAATTATTTGAATTAAGTAGATATTAAAGACTTAAGAGTTGCTTAAAAAGAGAAGGATGTTCCCTTGGCTCTTTATAACTATACTGACTATGCAACTTCCTTTTGTTACATTCTATCTCACTGTTCATATCAGAGTTACTAGTAGTGCCCATTTCCTTTTGTTACATTCTTATCAGCAAGTAAAAAGCAATAGAAATTTAAATTTCATTTATAATTACTTAACTTTGATTCACTGAAAAGTTATCTTTCCAAATTTTCAGGTTTTTATTTTAGTTTATAATTATTATTTAAAGTTCATTTAAACATCATTTGGCTCATTGAAAAAAAATCTTTAAAAAAACTACATTTTATAATACAAGGGGGAGAAATGAATGACAGTAGAGGGGGTAGAGAGAGAAGAGGGGAGGGGAGGGGGGATAGTAGAGGATAGGAAAGGCAGCAGAATACAACAGACACTAGTATGGCAATATGTAAATCAATGGATGTGTAACTGATGTGATTCTGCAATCTGTATATGGGGTAAAAATGGGAGTTCATAACCCACTTGAATCAAAGTGTGAAATATGATATATCAAGAACTATGTAATGTTTTGAACAACCAACAATAAAAATTAAAAAAAAAAAAAAACAAAACAAAACTACATTTTGCCTTATTTGGCATTTAGGTCATTTGTATTTAATTTGAAATTTACTTTTTTTTTTTAATGAATGTTTCCAACTAATAAATTAGATCTTTAGAGATGAACCAAACTGTTTTTATCTTCTGAATTATTTAGTTTTCCTTCTTGCCCTCTTTTTTAAGTTTTCCTTCTCTTATAGCTAAGATCAAAATAACTGCTACTGTAGTTTTCTAGGTATCACAAAATTACTCTCCTATTCATTACTTTTTAATAAATACATAGGAAAAATGTAATTCTGACACTTCTAAAAACTATGGAACTGCCTTCTAAATGTGCATTATGTGAATTTATCTATCTATCTATCTATCTATCATCTATCTATCTATCTATCTATTTATTCTGTGGTGCTGGAGATTGAACCCAGGGCCTTGTGCATGCAAGGCAAGCAATCTACCAATTGAGCTATATCCCCAGCCCTAAAAATGTTTTTAATGAGATAATATAAGAACTTCTCAAGGAGTAAGAAAGAAAAAGTTTAGGTTTCAGGTTAATGCACTGATAACACTAAGATACTATTATACTTGATTTAAGTTTATTTTTATTATTTCATTTATTTTAATGTGGCTCTGACTTGTTTTCATATACAGAAGTTCTCGATATAAAATGGTTCACTAACAAGTGATGACAAATATACTTAATGAAACATTAAACATGTAACTGCAATAATAATATGCTCTTTACTCAAAAAAAAAAAAAAAAAGCATAACATATCCACAGTGAAACATTAACAAGAATACACCACTGTTCAAGAACAATTAACCTTTAGGATGAGTTAGCATTTCTGTTTCCAAAAGCCTAGTGTCCCAAGATTCTTATCAGTATCTTTACTAAAGTTTATTATATTTACTGACAAACAATTTCTAATGTCTGGACAGTATAACTAATATATTCATGTATTATTATTATTAATTTTTTTTGGTACCAGGTATTGAACCCAGTGGCTCTTAATCACTGAGCCATATACCCAGCCCTTTTTATATTTTATTTAGAGACAGGGTCTTCCTAAATTGCTTAGGGCCTTGCTAAGTTGCTGGGATTGACTTTGAACTCACATTCCTCCTCCCTCCGACTTCCAAGCCACTGAGATTTCAGGAGCGGGCCACCATGCCCGGTTGGCGTTGTATTTTTTAAATAACAGTGAATACAAAAGAATTACCTCTAAAGACAGTCTTCTCTGTCCCTAAAGAATAGAAACATGTGCTATCAATTTTCGATCAAGTTTACTGGTTACTGAGTTGCTTAGGGCATAGGCTACTTTCAACAAGCAAATGCTAAACTCATTATTCTAAAGGAGAGCTATGCAGACACAGTGAGGAGAAATACACAATGTAGCCCTTTAAGGCCAGGTTTGGACTTGCTTGAATAGGCACAGAATTTCATCCAAATGGAACTCCAGAGATGGATACATGCAAGAGCACAACTTGGCCTCAGCACATCAGGGTTCTTAACTTGATACTTTCACTGGCTATTCACAAATTACGGCTTTTGTCCATTTAAAATATTTAGAAGCAACAAAAAAAAAATATTGCTTTAGGAAAATAAGGCATAATTGGAGGGAAATTTTGGGCATTTTTATAGTCCCTTGACCAGGGGAAAAAAAATTCTTAAACTTTCTCTTTAATTCAAAATAGCCAATGAGAAGTAAGAAGCCAGGAATCACTTTCATTTCTCTGAAAAGAGCAATGACTTAAGAGATCAATGACCTGCGCCCACTGTTACAAGGATCTTCTAGGGAATCAGAAACTGAACTTTCAACATCAGTCTCATAGTCTAATACTTTCTCTACCACACTGTGCTTCATCTTCTCATCAACTGCTTTCCCTATGAATATATATTTTTATATATAGCATAAACACAATTGCTGTCACAAAACCCACAAATTATAGTTTTAATTAGTAAAACAAGTATATATATGTTTTTATGAAACATTTATAAATCAAATGTATTAGATCTCCTCTTTCATTATTTCTATTGTATCTTCTTCCATCTTGTTGAAAACGTCTTAGAATTATGTCATAAATAAACCATTTATAATAGGAAGATAATGAACCAACATGCCTAAGCTTACCAAACTTCTTGCTTTCTTTAGTTGTGCCAGTCATCTTGATCTTTGCAACTTCAAAGAAATCTTTGATTTCTCTTTCATACAGTCGGGATAAATAATCCATGTAATTCTTAAAATAAATGTAACATGTACTTCTTATTAATAAAACATACATAACAATTTCTACTTTTCAATCTCCACCCAATCCCTCATGTTTCTTATAAATTTTTTTTTTTTTTTTTTGGTCAAAAACCTTGATGCATTTAATAGTATGTTAAAAAGTAGGCTACTTTCTTTCACACCTTTTTTTTTTTTTTTTGAACTAGAGACTGAACTCAGGGGTGTTGTACCATTGAGCTATATTCCCAGTACTTTTTATTTTGAGATAGGGTCTCATTATGTGGCTGAGGGCCTTACTAAAGTTGCTGAGGTTGGCCTTGAACTTGTGATCCTAAACTGAGGCTCCCAAGTCACTAGGATTACAGGTTTACACCATTGTACCTGGCACCGTTGCACACTTGAAATATTGTTACAATCATACCTGGCAGAATATTTGAATCAGGGAAATCATGTTTCTGCTGTCTCATGTTGTGATGATAGCACAGTACTTTACTTTGTTAGTCTAATACAGGACACTGAAGTGGTTTTGATGTTTTGCTACGACTGTGTTACAATCCATCTCTAATGAATTGTTTCCTTGGGACAATTTCCTAAGGTCCCTAGGGTCCAAAGAATATGATTCTTTGTGATTCTTCCTCCACATTGCCATATTGTTTGACTGATACACAGTGCCCCTGGCAATGGGGAACATTTAGTTTCACTGAGTCCTTGTTGAACTTGGGGTTATGGCATATATAGATTATTTTCAGTAAGAATTTAGAACAACTCGTTTTCATAATTAATGTGTTTTCTTGAAATGGATTTGGTTAACTGTTCCTTACATGAAAACATCCATTATTTAGCATGCAAACTAATTTTTTTATCATCTCTGCTTATTGTCACATAAAAACACTTATGCCCTCAGGAAGGACTCTTCAACAGTAGGAGGCCAGACATTTTTCCCAAGTCCCAAGTTTAATGCCATTATATCATAGAGTTTGACTAAATTTAAACAAATAAAGAGAAAAATTGTTCCTAGCAATTTTTTAAAATTTATCAAGGAATCTAAGCTTCAACTTCCTGTATTTTCTCAAATTAATATATCATTCTTTAGAACAGGTTTATGTTCCTGCTTTAAAGATCAGGTATAACTTTCCAGAACTTACAAACTATGTAAACATTTGTATATTTTACTCAGAATTCACTTTATTATTTATCTATCTATTTATTTAGTTATTAAAGTTGTAGATGGACAGAAGGCCTTTATTTTGTTATTTTCATGTGGTGCTGAGGATCAAACCCAGTGCCTCACACACGCTAGGCAAGCACTCCTCCACTAAGCCATAACAGCAGCCCCATGGCTATAATTCTTATACATGAAGAATCTGGACTTGACTTTTCATAGCCTTCCAAAAAGGGGGAGTTGTGTACACCAAACAAGTGGAAATAGTTATCAGGATTTAATTAGGTATTATTTCTTAGAAAAGAAACACTTATTTGTCTGTTTCCTTCTTTCTTTTCTTCTTTTATTCCTTTGTTTCTTCTTCCTTTAAACAAAATTTCTGTTTTTGATAATATTTCAGCAACCCAACTTGATTATGAAGGAAAAAACCCATAATCTTCCAAAAGCTCAAACCACAGGGTTAAGTAAGATTCCTGGGAAAGAAGTCAATTTCACTTAAAAAGCTCATTAATATTGTCACTCAAAAATATCCTCGGATCAGAGAATAATTCCATAAATCATCACTAGGTAGGCTCTAGTCTTGTTTACTTTAAATTACATTCATGAATACTGCATTATATATAAAGATAGGACAATAATACTCACTGAGAACACAATTAGGCAAAAAGCTTATTGATTATTTTACTTATTTGAACATTCACTAGGGGACAAATCACTTGTTGGCACAAAACTCTTAAGGAGATATAATTTGTGTTTAATTATTCAAAATATTAATTCTCCTAAAACTTCAAAAGGCAAAGAATTCCAGTACTGTAAATATTTTCCTTAAGATATGTCCAAATCAGAATTCTGCTGAATGAAAACAAAACAGAACAAAACAAAATATAACACAACAGTAAAGTTGTATAATACTTAATAGGCTATTTTTTTTTTTTTGCTATTTTTAAATTTGTTCTAATTATACACAACAGCAGAATGTATTTCAACTCACTGTACACAAATGGAGCATTACTTTTCATTTCTCTGGTTGTACACGATGCAGTCACACCATTTGTACAATCATACATATACCCAGGGTAATGTTAGTCTCATTCCACCATCTTTCCCACCCTGATCTCACTTAAAATAGCTAGCTAGATAAGATATAAATAAAAACCTTAGGAGATGAAAGTTCTTTTTGAAAAGCATTTTTTTAAATATTTATTTTTTAGTTTTAGGTGGATACAATATCTTTATTTTATTTTTATGTGGTGCTAAGGATTTAACCCAGTGCCTCATGCATATTAGGCAAGCACTCTACTACTAAGCTACAACCCCAGCCCCTGAAAAGCATTTTTTAAATTATAATTTAAAAGATTATTTTACAAGATTATACTTTAAACGGGCAAAGGTATTTTAAAGGATGACATATATGTGTGTACGTATGTATATGTCTGTGTGTATATATACATATACATACATACATACATACAAAACACTCTTTCTATAAAGAATATTCTACTATCAAATATGTTGACATCAATGCATTGATATGAAAATATAGTCTTGCCTCTTTCTTTGCATCATACTTCTCATAAATCTCTATCTAACCCTCTGCCTTCTCCTGAAGTATGAATCTAAGATATTAGATAGGAATTATTTTTATATCACAATTTCAATATTCTCAATACACAAAGACAAAACATAGCACTATTCAAATCCAGGACATCTTTTAGGGTCATATTGTTCACACAATCATTAATACAGCTTATGAGCTTAGATTTTATATTTTAAAACTCTAGTTCACAAAAAAAATTTTTTACATATTTCTAAGATTTTTTTTTTTTAATTAAACTGTTCTTTCAACCAGAACTATCCAGAATACCATTCACTATTCATTTATCTGAGTTGTATAGGGGGCAATTCTTTAACTCTATTTTTTAAGAAAAGGGGCAAGATATCCAATTTTAAACTAAAGATTATAGCATAAATGCCAGGAAGTATAGTCGGCTTTCTGCTACAATGGCCATTACTAATCTAAGTCAGATGATATTGTTCAGCAGATCAAAATCCACTGACCCCCACCCTGTCCAATGTCACACCCAGTGAAAGCCAAACCCTTTCAGTGATCTAGTCCCCTTTCAGATTTGCCCAGCTCCCACCTAGGGATCCATCCCCTTACCCACCATGTTCCTTCTCAACACAGCAGGCCTACTATGCCCCAGGGTAATGCAGCATGTCTGGAAAGCTTCCGGCCAGAGTCCCCATTGCTCACCCCACCCCTGCTTATTTTGTAATTTGTGCTCAAATGTCACTTCTTCATGATGCCTTCACTGACTACCCTATTTGACACTGGATCCTTCCCCAAGTCATGACATTCAATTTTAGTTTCTCCACAGCATTTAAGCAGTACCTTCTAACATACAGTATAATTAACTTCTCTAGAATGTACACTGGGAGAAGGTGAACATGTGCCTGTGTCCATCAACCTGACATCTATGTAAGCACATACTAGGTAACTCCATCAATTTACTGAGTGAATATATGAATGGATGCCTCTGCTCTTCCCCAAATGCTAATTTTAGTCACTGATATATACCACTGTCCTAACCTCTAATCCTGTGAAGATTGGTATCATCCTGCTGCTTGTGCCTTTGGAATCTCTCTTTAATATTCTCTTTTTATTCCTACAATCATCTTCCTGGTTCAAGACCTCATTTCATCTGAATATTACATTAGGTTCTTAATTATTTTTCTCCATGCTTGAGGAATGCCATTAGATACTCTAAGTCCCATATTTTCAACATAAGTTCTCACAGCAGAATATGAAATTTCTGCTTTAGTCATGATAAACCTCCTCACTGTCCTACACAGGCACATTTCCTCCATCTTTGCACATTTTGCTCTCACATCTCCTAGATGCCCTTCCTTTTATGTCTTGTTTATTTAATTCCACTAATTATTTAAAACTCAATTGAAGTCTATTATTTTCTATGAAGTTTTCCTACAGCTTTAGTACACAGATTTCCTTCTTTAAATTACTATATATTTAAACTCAATTCAGTCTAACACTTAATTTTTTGCTGACTGTTTTAGGTATGATTTTTTCCAGTCACATTTAAAGCTTCTTAGAGGGGGAGGCTTGCTTGTTAGGCCCCAGGTGCCTGGCAGAGTGGAATGCTTGCTTAATAAAGAGGCACCTTGTACTTCTTACCAGAATATTTTTAAGAGGCAAGTAACTCACCCATCTTCGCACATTTATAAATAAATTTCAGAAAGGAGTTTATTTCTTTCATGAAGAAATTAAATTACAGCATTTAACTAAACTGAATGATGCTTTAGGCTACCGTGTGCCTTACTACTATTTTATAATAAAGTTTGAAAAGGAGCTCTTCTTTATCCAAGTAAATAAAATTACTGTTATCCCTGGTTAATGAGCACTCAACAATTCAATTATTTTCTGCTTTTTTTTTTTTTTTGGTATCAGGGATTGAACCCAGAGATTGAGCCACATCTCAGCACTTCTTAAATATTTTATTTACAGACAGGGTCTCACTGAGTTGCTAAGTGCCTTGCTAAGTTGCTAAGTTGAACTCATAATCCTCCTGTCTCAGTCTCCCAAGCTGCTGAGATTACAGGTGTGTGACACTGTGTCTGTCTATTTTCTTCTTTGCTAAGAACATACTTTAGTATTTCAAACTTGGGGAACTAAACATATAACATTTTGATTCTAAAAAATTACATTCTATACTCAGTGAGTAACTGACATAAAATTCGTACCTTAGTTAGTCCCTCGTATTTTCCATAATCTGTACTCTTTAGCCACTCCATCAGCTTGGCATATCGAAGCAAGTCTCTATGAAATGGATGATGATTGGGTAAAGTCAGTTCAATAGAGTGCTGAGCAAGAGTTGAACTCTGATCATGACCCTGGCATGAACAAATAAAAATAAACATCAGTGACAGTTCAGAGAAACATTGCTAAAATTGAAAATTCTGAACAATGACCAAATGTGGCCAAGTAAAACAAATAGATCACAGAAAAACAGAAACCAAGTACTTACTAGTCTACTTTTATCATCCTGTGTTCATCAACTGAACATCACCAACATAAAATAATGATAAACATGCAAAAATGTTACTGACAAACAAACCATTCATTCCATTTTTTACAGAAGTTGAGAATGAATTAATTTTAATCAAGCTGTCTCTCTCACACTGTATGTTTACTAAGCAAATTAACTTCTTCATATAGACTGCATTAAGTAAATCACCAAGTAGGGAAGTTGGACAAAAAAGTAAAAAACCAAACAAGCAAACAAACAAAAACCCTGAACTGTCCACACTTATCTCATTCCTATTAGAGTCCATAATATTTAAAACAATAGATAAAAACAAACAAGATGCAGAATTATATAATTCTTAATAACAATGGCAGAAAAGCATCACAAAACTGGATGAATCAATTGAAAGGGCAACAGAAGTTCACAGTTTTCAAAGATGTTATATATAAGGTATATTATATACATCCACAATCCCTTTCTGTAATTCTAAAATCCAACATAATATACAGTATGTTACCATATCACTTTTTACAAAATCTGAAAAATTCTAAAAACTGATTCCAAAAGGTTTGCATAAGGAAAAATAAACCTGTATGGATATTCTTTTCTGGATGGCTAAAATAATAACATCTTCCAACAGATCACTTATGTCTAAGAGCTATAAGCTGAAAATGGCATAATTCTCTAAATTTGGAATATCTGAACACCTACATCTTTTCTGTGAAGTAAAAGCTAACAATAAACAAAATTAATAAATAATATTCAGGTATTATCATTGGACTATACTTTTATCTCTATAGTTGCCAAACAAGGTCAGTATAAACATTGTTTTACAGAAAAGTTTTTTAAAAAATATATTTAGTTGTTAATGAACCTTTATTTAATTAATTTATTTATATGTGGTCCTGAGAATCGAACCCAGTGCCTCACACATGCCAAGCAAGTGCTCTCCACTGACCTTCAACTCTAGCCCTACAGTAAAGTTTTTTAATGGCTAATTCAAAAGGATGATCAAGATTCTACAGAATTTTTCTTAGTGACTCAAGGATCAAATTATTTATGTTCTTCTACAACTGTTTATTCAATCTATTAACATTAAATTATACTATTTGGAGTCATATCATTTTCTTTCCTGGAAATAGAAGAATTAATTAACATCTGAAAAGGATTTTATAGTTTACAAAGCTCTTTCACATATATTATTATTCCAAGTTTTCTCAGTATTTTCACATTATGATCATCTGAAAAATTCACTTCTAATATGAATTTAATTGCCTTCAAATCATTACTACTTAAATAGACTAGTGTTCACAAAAAAAGGATAGTTCCAAAATAACTATGGAAAATAAAAAAAATAAATCTTAAATCATAACATATAGAAACTACACATGTAGAACTCTGATGTGTAAATAATTTTATTTTTTGTATATTTAAAAAGTTAAAGACATTCTTTAAATGTTCTTACTATAACTAATAATAAATTAGTAATAATTTATTGATTGCCCACTACCTTGCTAGGTTATCTATATGAAAACCTTGCAATGTATTTTTCTTCCCATTTATTTTTCTATTTCTATTTGATTTTATGTTTTGCAATTCTGGTAATTAGACCAAGGGCCTTATGTATGGTAGGCAAGAGTTCTACTACTGAGCTACCCCCACTGCCCTGTCCTTATTAAAAACTGCTAAAACTCTTTTATATATCATATTTTAAAACTAATCTAAGCCATACATTTTAATAAAAACTCTGTGAATTATAAATTTTCAGTAGTATACATATTACTAAAATTTGTCATTGAACACGTGACTATAGCCAAGCACCATTCTAAGTGTTGAACATAATAAACATATGCATCCTTATAATACCTAATGAGACAGAAAATACTTATAACCATCACTAACATAAGACAATGAAAGCAGCACAAAGAGCTTAACTTGTTCCAGACGCACTTATCTGTGAGGTAGTGGTGTCATGATTTGGAACCCAGGAAGTCTGGCTCTAATGACTGTACCCTTACGTACTTTGCTGTATTTACTTCCTATTGAATGATAAATTCAAATCAAATTTTAAGTAAATTTTCAAGATTTGGGAACTTTTTTGTTTGTTTGACATGTTTATTTTTATTTTCTTCCTTCCTTCATTTCTGGGGATTGAACCCAGGGGTGCTCTACTACTGAGCTACATCCCCAGTCTTTTTCATTTTTAAAAATTTTGATATAGGGTTTTACTAAGTTGCCCATGCTGACTTGAACTTGTGATGATTCTGCTTCAGCCTTCTGAGCAGCTCAATCATAATTCTTTCTAAGCTTTGAACTTAAGATCATCAGTTGGTGTTTTGAAAAATGTGCTTAATGAACAGCTGGGTGTGGTGGCACATAGCTGTAATCCCAGCGTACTGGGAAGCTAAGACAGGAAGATCACAAGTTCAAAGCCAGCCTCAGCAATGGCGAGGCACTAAGCAACTCAGTGAGAGACCCTGTCTCAAAACAAATACAAAATAGGGCTGGGGATGTGGCTCAGGGGTCAAGTGCCTCTGAGTTCAATCCCTGGTCCCCCCCCCACCCGAAAAAAGAAAGGAAAAATATGTGCTTAATAAAACAATTTTTATGAAATCTGATTGAATATTGGTGATCTATAACACATCTATAAAACACGAGGCAAGCACTTTATCAACTGAGCTATATCCCCATCCCTATTACACATTTTTCTAAAAAAAAAAAAAAGTTTCTATAAATAGACATTGAAAGAAAAAATTTCAAACTTAGGTAAATAGCAAAAAATTACAACATCAATTTTTTTCTTGGTTGTTCTTTTAGTTCAGTGTATTTTAGTTAACTTTCATTTCCTCTAAGGTATCTGCATAATCAGTCTCATCATGTTGCTAAAGGCAAAGACATAGAATCATAAGGTCTGAAAACCAAGCATGTATGTGTGTGAGTGGGAGTAGAACAGTTATGCTTTCAAATCTTTCAAAATCCATCCCAAGGATTTTCAAAAAGACATATTCTCCTGAATTTCATTAGCCTTAATTTCACTGCCGGCTTTTAGAAATATAATTTCTGTAACTGGTCTAATTCACCTTTCTAAATACT
Source organism: Marmota marmota marmota (assembly GCF_001458135.2). Lineage (NCBI taxonomy): Eukaryota > Metazoa > Chordata > Mammalia > Rodentia > Sciuridae > Marmota > Marmota marmota. The sequence goes on along the minus strand of NW_026000108.1, from coordinate 41,906,378 downwards.
CAGATCTCTAGTATGCATAACAATTATGGGTAAGAGTCTGTAATTTTAATGGAAGCTGAGTTCATAATATTTAAAACATGTTAAAGAAGCTAGACATCTGTTGAAAACATTACTCATAGTAGGAAGTGAATATGACATAAAGATGCCTTTCAAGTTTCATTAGAGTGTAGTTTTGTGAGAGTATTAATAGGAAAGCTGTATCACAAACAGCATGCTCTGGATCAGTGATTCCCAAATGCAAGATGTTTTTATTAGCCTAAAGAAATAAGAAAAAAATAAAATGACATGAATGAGTTGGTAAATGTGTAAAAAAAATTTTTTTAACACAATACCTTTATTTTACTTATTTATTTTCATATGGTGCTGAGGATCGAACCCAGGGCCTCAAACGTGCTAGGTAAGCATTCTACTGCTAAGCCACAACCCCAGCCCAAATGTGTTAAAATTTTAAAGTCTGAAATTAAGTTCTTTCTATTCTTTTGGTGCCAAAATATCATTTTAAAAATAAGGTGAGTCAAAGTAAGTGGCAGTAATTTATTTTTTTAAAGATCTTTACTAAATAAAATAAAAAACTGGTGACTTGGCCAGTGTCTAAATTTTATTTAATTTTACTGAATTATGAATTTTAAAAAGACCAGGAACCAAAGCCCTGACATAACTGTTGTGATCAACAGATTATTTCCACTGGATTCTTCTGTATATTCATATTTATAAATATTATAATTATACATTTACTATGAATCCATTGCATGGATTCTGTTCAATTCCTACCTTATCTGTGATTCCATATTGAACTCCTTAAATCCTCCATAAACTTCACTTTTGATTAAGCCTCTTTAGCACTTACAACCCACAGTTCTAGCCTTATGTACATCAGTCTTAATTTCTTATAAGCATCTTGAGGGCAGGAGCAATTACTTCTTCTGACACGTGAGTAGCAGCGAGTACACCATAGACTTACAATGAAAATTTGGTGATTGACAAAGAGATATACCATAATATGTTAACCAAGTTTTCACAGCTAGTTTGTCCCCCAATCAGGAATAAAAATTCACATATCATCAAAAACTAGCTAGGTGACCTGGTACGCTGAATTCAATGAATAGAAAAATCTTTTGCACTTGAGACATCTTCTTCCACCTTCCACCTTGCACATCCCAGGTTGTTGCAACATTCTGGTATTTAACATGCAACACTTACATATAACAATACATATTAGGTTTTCAGAAATAGAAAGCATTCAATATAAACAAAGCTATTAGTTTACAAGGCAAAGAAGCAAGATCACAAATAAATGCATGTTATAACAAATAGTTAAGGATATAAAAAGGACTATAGTTTGTTGACTATAGATGTATTTTTGGTATCATCTACAAACATGAATAACATCATTGTCAACACTATCATTTTTAAAAACTAAGGAATCATGAAAATAGATGCTACTGGAATAATAAGAAAAATGTGAATTAGTATTTCCTATGTGGTTTTTAAGTTTATTTTCTTCCTGACACTTTTCAGGTCAAATGAAATGTTGAGGGAGTCTGCTCTGATTTCCCCTTCTATGCTTGGTTAGGTGGTCCTCTGTATGCTCTCAGCACCACCATCACAGAATCTATCCTTCCTGCTTCCTTTCCTGAGACTGTGAGCTACACGAGGATGGTAGGATGAGTCTTTCGTCTAATCCAAGACAGTGTCTGGTATGCATCTCAACCATCTGACAAATAACTACTACGTAAATGAAGGAGGTAGTGAGTGGGTGAAAGAATAACAAGAAGATAGGGAAGCAGAACAGATTAAATGCTTTTTTTGGCCAAAATAAACTCTGCTATATAACATTTAAAAACTTACAAATATAGTTAATGGGTAGCTTAAATCAGTAAGGTAAGTTATAAGCTACAAAGATGCTAAGTTTAGTAAACTTCATATATTTATAAAAATAAAAAAATCAGAGAAGCTTGAGCCAAATTTGATGTACTCACAGGAACCGAAAGAAAGTAGGACCTGTTATAGAGTTGAAGGAGGGCCTGAGTAAACTAATTGGAAATAAAATATAGTAAAGACAATTGTTTTAGAATATTGCAAAGTGGAAAAAAAGTCAAAATCTAATGATTTCAAACAGTCTTTCTTTTCTGGGGCTGAGTATAGACTCTAGGACCTTATGCATGCTAGGCAAGTACTCTACCACTGAGCTATAACCTCAGCCCCAGATGGCATTTCTCAATGAGTAAGGTTACCTTCTAACTTTTTCTACTCAATAACCCTAACAAAGTAAAAGGAATAAGAGACAAAAAAAATCATCTACTTTATTACACCAGATATTAAAATGGCTTTTATTCAAACCCCTTTAAGGTACTCTTAATATTATCAATATATCATTGCCATATCCTTAATTATAACATCCCTTTTCATATAACAAGCCTATCATTTATATAAAGATTAAATCAACTGAAATTTACATTTGAGACAGTCTTTTTTTTTTTTTAAATATGTGTACTATAGAACCTACGAAGAAACAGTTAAAATACTAAATCAAGTTGTGTTCCTCATCTCAAAACACTTAAAAATAAAACAGGTCCAATAGTCAACACATAACAACTTTAAATTTTTATAAGAAAGAATGCCTAAATGGTATATGCAATTAATAAACATAGTTATTTATCTGATTTCTAGAATCAGAGAGCTCCAGCTGAAAGGAACCAGATAATTTACGTAAAAGGGGCAACTGAAGCCCAAAGTACCTCTGTGAGAAAATATGTACATATTTCAAAAATCAAATAAATGTACAAAGGAATATACTATAACATCAACCGAACACATCAAAAACTTTTTTTGTGGGAATTTAAGTTTAAGGTAATATAAGTAAACTATAGAAACATGCCAATTTTAATAATAAATTAAAATTACCTGTTGAACAAAAACATTGTTGAGGTGACTGGCCAGTCTCCGGGCAAAATACTCTCGCAAATCACTGAAATGCTGCTGCTGCTGTTTGACTGCCAGAAGCATGTCATGGCCTGAAATCAGAATAGCATTTCTTGACTGATTCAATGAGGACAAAAGTATTTCCTCAGTTTAATGAAAACATTTCTAACAGTAGTCACATTTAAGTTTTGAAGAATCCAAAGTTTTACTAGCTTATTTATTTGCTTTATAAAAGGTAAGCAGGATTAAAAATAGCATAGCACAGTGGTCCTGCTTCAAATATGGTTTCTAGGACTTCAGCCCAGATCTACTGAATCTGGGAGTGGGGCCTGTCCATCTATCTTAACAAGCCCTCTAGGTGACTCTGATGGATATTCAAGTTTTAGAAGAAGAGCCTAGAAAAATTTTATGTTCTCTGGTATAATCAAAGCATCTATGTTGTGCTGTGGATAGTACTAAAGAAAGATCATGATGTTAACTAGCATCAATGGCGGTCAATAAGAAGGAATTGAAATGAAAAAGCTCCTATGGTCAATAGAAATACCTGGGGATGTAAGTGAAACTTGTCTGAATAGCTAATATGTAAGCCTGAACTATTTGCCTATGTAATATCTTGTCAAAATCTTTATATGAAGCTACCATCTTAGACTCAATTTTTAGTCAGATTTTATCATCTCTAGTGAACAAACCTGGTCGAAGAGCTACATTCATACATTGCAGAAGGGCATCAGCAGCATTGGTGCAGGCCTCAATGCCTCTGGAAGAAGCAAGATCCCCTTCCTGAAGAGCCTTTATATGACCTTTGGCCAAGTCCATATGGTTCTGAAATACATGCAAACATACCCCTTACACATAATTTTAGGAAATTTATAGGCAAGATGCTACTCAATCCTATTACTAGGTCTTTGGAATTCTTTTAAATCCTGCTATCATAAGGAAATTAGAAAATGTTTACAGATGGATTTTAGATACTGTCACTAGTCTTTGTTTTTATTTTTATTGGTAATTTATAACAACACCTACCACAAGAAACTCTATCTCTAATAGGAGTTTCACATTATTAGTGTTACTAAGATGAATTAGGTGATTGCTTTCAGAGATCTGATCCATTTGTTCTTTTACACTTTGGAGCATTTCCTCATAACTGCTCAGTTTCAATTCAATCTGATCCACTTCCTTTAGAGCTTCATCTAACAACTTCATTAGGATGTTCACTTGTTTCTCAGAGGCCATGATGGACTGGATATTGGCCTACAAAGTGAAAGAGAAAAGTAAAAGTTCATGTTACTCAGATGTAACAATGGATGTGTAACTGATGTGATTCTGCAATCTGTGTATGGGGTGAAGGTGGGAGTTCATAACCCACTTGAATCAAAGTGTGGAATATGATATGTCAAGAAATTTGTAATGTTTTGAACAACCAACAATAAAAAATTAAAAAAAAATGTATAAAAGAAATATAATATTGTTAAATCTTTTTGAAAGTAGAATAACAAAAATTGCTATACATCTACCCTAGTTTATCACTTTATGTTTTACTTTTTATACAAACAGTCCATGTAGGTATACCTGACATCATGCCTCTATATTCTGTATTTCCAGAGAGTGAACAGGAAGAGTTTGTGTCATCAGTAAAGGCACATCCTCTTTTCTGTAAATTTAATGCCATTATGATATGTCATCTTTAACATTTCTTTCACCAGCTACAGAAATGTTCTATACTTCTTAAGATCTATGTATAGCCCTAAATAAGACCAAAATCACCTAAATAATATCTTAGATGAGAGGGGCGTAATGTCACACTAGTCTTTGAAGGATACGGGGAACTAACTTATAGCAGCAGGATGACTAGTCCTCACAGGATATGGAAGAGTATATGGAAAAAAGCTAGCTCCTCCTATCATTTTTTTTTTCTTTTCTCTTGCAACTATATTCCATCAAGCAAAGCAGTTATAAAACCACTATCCCCTTATCACTGTTTTCTGAATGTTCTGCCTATTGATTCTAAATTCTCTAAAGTAAGGAAGCTGCCAAATTTAAAATTAAGCTGCTAATATGACTTAGAACATACATCCAATAAAAATTAGAAAATATAAATCACTAAACCATAGTAAGGCAAGTAACATGGTATGATGAAAACCTAGACAAGGAAATAAAAGAAAAATCATATAGTCAATGCTATGATTTCATACATTTTATTTTATATACTGTTCACAATAACTTAACTGTAAGTAAAGCCCCACAAGTACAACCACAGTCAGTGTGGCTCAGAACACACTGATGTCTTTCAGAGCCAGGGTTTGATTCATCCTAGGACCAATTCCACTTTAATATCTTGAAATCTCTTCTAGGTTTTGCTTCCAGTGAGTTTTGCAAACTAGTGAGCCTGGACTGTTTGGTTATTTCTCTGGATCTGAGTTAGATCCCATGATTTCTATACCTTTCATGTATAAAGAATTCAAACTTTTTAAGTCTTTAAAATAGTTCTTATTCCCTCAGAAATTTCTTAATGGTGTAATTTTTCTTAAAAATAAAACAAAACAAAAAGCCCCCACATGATTTGTTTTATTCTGACATATGTGGTGCTTTGCATTTAGATTACAAACTCAAAAAATGGTGCTTATAAAAGATTCTATTTTAAAACATTTTAGTGGACAAGCCCATGATCAGATTTCCTAGCTGTCTTATTTCCTCCACACTTATTCTGTTCCCTTTTGGTAAATGATTCACTTATTTCAGCCGCATTTTTCTTACTTTAATTTGCACTTATTTTTTTCCCCAAACCACAAAAATGCTGTTCTTCACTAGTGAACTATTCTGAGGTGTTTCAGAGGCTGGGGGAAACAACCTCTAAGATGGTTTCTGGTTGTCTACCTTCTTCTTCCCTTATTTCATATCAAAATTCAGAACCTCAGCTACTGCCTTCATTGGCTTATTAGGAATGGTTCTATCTTTTGAATAAGAACAGTGAAAGACTGACAGCAACTGGTATTGTGCTTGTAGAGAAGGACAGCAATAATCACTCTGGAAAAGCTGAAGTGCTAAGGCAGTAAAATATGAACATCACCAGTCTTCTCAATGTACGACACATCACTTATTCATAGATTACAAGAAACTCTTACCCCATCTAGCACCTGTAGCTCTCGAGACAACTTTTCTGCAAAGGCCTCAGCATTAGAGATTGCATACTCACAGCCTTCCATCATTATTTCAATATCTTGCTCTTCTCTTGCATTTAATTCTTGGTACTCATCTACTGCTTCTTCATCTCCTCCTGTCACACTCTGATTTTCTCCACTTGGAACAGATTCTTAAAGAAGGCAAATATTCAAAATAAAGTAGTAAAAAACTAGGAAGGATTAAATATGGTACTTATAGCTAGCTATGATCAGTTATAAGCACAGGTCACATTTAGTGGCTGAAAAACAGGAAAGAATGATTCAAAATATATGAAAAAAAAAACCCTAAAACTTTACTTTTATATAGGAATACATATGTTAATGAAATAAAGTCCTAAAAAATAACAAATAAAAAGCATGCAGTCTAATACACTGACCTATAAGTGTTAAAATAGCTTTAGTTATAAATTCCCCAAACACAAACTAAAATACAAACAAAACACAAAAACATGAAGAAATGCACCTAATCTTTTTTCCTACCTGAGGTGGATGGTGCTCTAACAAAACAATGATTATGAATTCAGTACACATGAAAACAATTTGTTTTCCTTTTTTCACCAAGTAACATTTTCTTTTGTTTTTGTTCATCTTTGTTATACGTGTATGTGTGTGCGTGTGTGTATTTTTTCTTTCAAACAACTTAACTGAGATGAAACATGCCTCTATAATAATTTATTTTGAATACTGAATATATTAACTAAATTTCTATATTTTTGCTTAAAAATTTCACATGTATTAACAAAATAGCTAAAGATGAGCTATAGAAACTTTCTTGGTGACTCTAATGTAAGAGGTAAGAATAGCACAGTGGTTTGAAATTACAAAAAATGTAAAAGATCTTCATGCTTCATAACAAAAGACCAAGAGGTAAAATCTGAAGTGCTTTTTGAATAAATGTTTCAGTCCATTTTTTTTTCAAAGAACACACTTAGCATATGGATATTTTATATAAAACTTGAGGTTAGGAGATAAAATGAAGAAATCATTTTTAACCCTATGAGGTTATTTTTACAACTTTAAATAAAATTACTGATTTTCTAGGCTTAATGGAATATGACTTAAATCAAACTCTGTATGTTTTTAGTCTTCATTATTTAACGTGAAAAAAGTGTTTACATTCAGCATGACTTGACATATATTATTGTCCCAAAATAAAACCCAGCTAATTTAAAACAAAAAGGATTTACTCTGAAGAATGGTAACAAATTGCCCAGATTTAGTTACAATCTCAGAAAAAAAAAATAGGACCAAATGTTTTGTACAAGCAATTATAATGACTATAATATTACAGCATATACATATGAGAGGCATCAACAAGTTCCCTATCCTTTCTATGAGGTCATTTTAGTTCACTGTAGAAATGTTAACACTGTCAGGTATGAATGCTTGTTAGCCACTAGAGGGCAGGGATTGCTCAAATCCTTCTGTGCAGTTCCTTACACAAGTACATGTTTCAAGTAAACAAATATTTTAAATTATTATGATAAAGGTTTCAGAAGTATTTTTCTCCCCTGAAACAGTTCTTTGGAGGCCAATAATGAATACCACTATTAATTTTATTACTATATGGATTTTGTAATAATTTCACCCTATTATACAACTTCATAAAATATGCAACTGACAATACATAACAATGGCAAGTAATTAAAACATATGAAATAGAATAAGAAGAAAGGTGTTACGCACCTTCTGTAACTTTAGGCAGTTCTGGAGAATAAAAAGGTATGAAAGAAGCAGAAGAAAGTAAGCAAAGAGTATTAGCTGGGTAGAAAGTATACAAGCTTAAAATTGTAAAATACTACCCAAATTTCATTTGAATTTCTAGTTAAATTAAGGTTCAAAGACAATATTAAAATTAACTACAAAGTGGAAAATTTCCATAAGCAGCTAAATTTCCAGGATTCATTTTTCTTATTCATTTTGGGACAATGATTAAAAATGTATTTATCTTTCTATTTCCTTTTAGTCTTTTAAGAAACAGTACTAACTAGACCTTAAAGGAGAAAACTGGGAAACAGAACATTTCCTGGGGATTATTTTTAGGTCAGTTATGACTCACGCATTTAGTGTAGTTATTTTCACTCAAGGCCCAAGGCTTTACCCAGACACTCCCTCAAAAAGGATTAGTCACAAAACACTGTTAGGAGAGACAAGACTGAGGCAAGTGCAAAAACATGAGATATTAGTTCAAGCTGACATTTAAGGATTCGAGTCAAAGATTATTTCAAAATCTGGCTGCAAGGAAAATACTGAAAAAAGAAAACGCCAAACAAACTTCACTCTACTTCAACCACTAAGAAATTCCCCTTTTTAAAAGAATCTTACTTTGACTTAAACATTTAACTGTTACTGATAAAAACTACCAAGTTACCACCACTAGTATTAACAATTAGAACAGTCTTACTTATTTAGTTTGTCAAAGGAGGTAGTAATAATTTTTTATTTGTCTTCTAACCTTTCCCAAACCATAAAGACACTTTTATAAAATGGGAACTGGGCTGGGGATATAGTCCTTGCCTATCATGAGTGAGGCCCTTGATTTGACCCTCAAAATCACCAAAAAAATGAATAAAATTTTAAAATAATAAATTAAAATGAGAATTAATGGCTAAGATTTCAAAGTCCATTAAGTCAGGTTTTTAGTCATTAATAAAGCTATTCTCTGAACACTAAACCAAAGCAACCATTATTAATCATAGTGAGATCCTAAAGGATCTTCTCAGTATCTTAAAAACTGACCTCAATTAGAGTTAATGTTTGTAAACACAAAAATGTCTACACTTTTGTTTTATGCCCGAAAGTTTAAATACCTTTTTTTTTTTTTTTTTCTCTGTAAGTTAGAAACTTGATTCTCAAAAACAGTAATACTCTTCTCATTGCTTTTGGTAGTATTTCTTAATGAGTTAAATCAGCACAATATGTGTTTTTCCACCTGGTTGTCTTAATGAAATATATGGGTTTAAAATATATAGCAGGCAACAAACTTGAAAATAGAAATCAAGCTTGTCAATGAATAATTGACTCAGAACAATGTTTAATCCTGAAATGGGAAAAAATAAATAAATAAAAGCCATTTGAAGTAAATTAATGTCCAATTTAAGGTATAAAAAATTATCATAAATTTCTGGAAGGTCATTTCCTTAATACGTGCAACTGCCAAGACACTGGGGTCTAATACTGGTGAGATAGTAACCTCGGGGAATCCTACTGAAGGCCAGCTCCTCTGGGAAGAGCAGCTATAGGGTCTGACAGATGACACTTGCCTCTGCCAGTTCTAAGCATCTGCCTAAACCAGCAGCAGTTCACCAATTAAATGCTGGGAAAGAATACTACAGTAAAGAAGGGAAAGTTCATCAAACAGAATTAAAAAAAAAAAAAAAAAAAAGAAGTAAAACAAAACCAAAGTGACAGAGACAAATGACTAAATACAGGAAGAGTTTTTTTTACACTACATATTAAAATTGTTCAATATTGGTAATTTCAGATGTTTCAACCTTTCTGAAAGAAAAGAAACTTCTACTGTTAAATATTAACTTGCAATTTGGGACAAATCTCATTTTTCCTTCTAATACATAACTTAGGACAAATCTTTTTTTCCCCTCAATAAAGAGGAGCAACAACTCTATTTTCTTGCATAGTAATTATTATTTCAACTGTTTTCTTTTTTTTTTTTTTTTTTTTTTTTGTTGGTTTTTCTTTTTTTTTTTTAAATTTTTTATTGTGGGTTGTTCAAAACATTACAAATTTCTTGACATAACATATTCGACACTTTGATTCAAGTGGGTTATGAACTCCCACCTTCACCCCATACACAGATTGCAGAATCACATCAGTTACACATCCATTGATTTACAAATTGCCGTCCTAGTGTCTGTTGTGCTCAACTGTTTTCTTTGAGATAAAGAATACAATATTTGGGCTGGGGATGTGGCTCAAGCGGTAGCGCGCTCGCCTGGCATGCGTGCGGCCGGGGAACGATCCTCAGCACCACATACAAACAAAGATGTTGTGTCCACCGAAAACTAAAAAAAATAAATATTAAAATTCTCTCTCTCTCTCTTAAAAATAAAAAAAGAATACAATATGAATTGCATCCACAAGGCCTTTAGAATCATTTTCTTATGTTTATGCCTTTATGAAAGAAAATTTCAAAGTATAAAATCTCACTGTACATTTTCAATTTTAACAGTAGTTTTTGTCCACCCTTCCTGAAGACAGACTGATCAAAAATAACCCAAATTAACTTCATATCTAAGGATTTTATGCTGATAATAGATTAATAGCTAATATTTGTTAAGCATTTACTATATATCTGGCACTGTTCTCCTAATGTTTATGATTTAAGAAATTTTATCCTAGCAGTGAGTATCTCTATTTCTATTATAAGAGACACTGAAACAAGAGATTAAGTAACTATAAAGTCATATAGTAGGTAGTAAAGCCAGAATTTGAACCCAGGCAGTATGACTCCACAGTTGAATTCTTAACTACTACACCTATACTCTGTACAAAAATAATGCCACAAGAATATTTATCCTGGAACTGCTTAAAAAAGTAAAAAAATGGAAAACTAAAAATAAACGATTAGTTAAAATATTATGGTATATTCATAGAACACTATTAAAAATGATGGGGTAAATATTTAATAATGTAAAAAATGTTCATGATACATTATTATATGAAAAAATTAGAAAACAATGTAAATTTATTTTTAAAAAATTATTTATATATGCATACATAAAAGACCAGAATAATATCTACCAAAATGTTAACAGTAATTATCTCTGAGGAGTAAGTTTACAAGTGATTTTTATTATTTTAATTTAATGTATCAATATCCTACAATGAATAAGCACCGTTTCTTCAATAAGAAGTTATTCTAAAATTCCTTTAAAAGGTAATTCAGTATTCTAATTGCTTTGAGTAATATAAAATTATATAGTCAATTAAAGATACACTTGAATTTATACATACATTCTTATTTAACTTTACCTTCCAAAAGCTGTGAGCTAACATTGACAAAATCGATTTTCTTCCGGAGATATCGCTGATTCAATTTCCAAATGCATGAGATAAATGCATTCTTTTCAGCAGTGCTGCTGGCAACCCATTTATATACTTTTTCAAAATGTAAATCAAATTCAGGATTTTCCTGAAATGAAAATATACAAAAAAGTAGTTTTTGATCAGATTCCTTTTCATTATTAATGTAAAATCTTTATTTTAAAAAAGAACTAAAGCTGTTCTTGGGGTGGAGAGACAACTCAGTGGCAGAACACTTGCTTAGTATGGGCAGAGCTCTGGATTCAATGCCTGGTACTTTAAAAACAAAACAGAACAACAACAAATTAGCTAAGTAATTTGAGGATAAGGCTTCCAAGAATTCAATTTATAGTAAAAACTTTATCACCCAAAAACGGCTAGATAAAAAACAAAACACACTGTTGGGGTCATTTTCTTTCTATGCCCTGCAGGTCTGTGAGTGGAAGTACAGGTTGTATACTTCAAGGCTTTGTGTTTCAGCTTCCTTGTCAATAAAATAACAATGGTCTCTAGTTTTGATGTGGATCTAATTTTTCTTTAAGAATTGCCATGAAATTTTAGAGTTACATCTTTGATAATGTATTATTATTCATAAGTGTAATTTAACAGTAACTCCCTATTAAGGAATACATTTTCTAATTATAACACATGAGGAAGAAATACAATCTACACCCTGGTGTGCTTTTCAAGAACAAATGAGACGAACACAGAATGATCACTGGTGTCTCAAAACCCAAAAATGCTGGCAAGATTTAAGGTTTTTCAAGTGACAAAAACCCTCAACTAATCTGAGAAAACTGCATCATGCTTTCTACATGTCTATTAAGCCACATTTGAGCAATAATTTAATGTCAGGCTAATACTTCTTCCTTAATTGTAGAAGTACTTAACCATTAGATAATAACCAAAAATGTATGAGTGTACACTTTTCTTCACTTCCAAGGAATTAAATAAGTTCAAATGCTCTACAGGGTACATTGCATTTATTTAAAGCATAATGTAAGGGGAACTAAATGTGAATACAACACCTAAAAAGCAAGGAAACTTATATGAGAATTACTTTGAAGAGTTGGGTTATTTTAGGGATCAGGACATGACCTTTGGTACAACAATTTTAACAGTAATGTAGAACTTCTAATTAGCTCAACTTACAGCTTAAAAGAATTGAAGCATCAAAAAAATTAAAACCTTCCTTTATAGCTAATTACGTTATTACTTAAAAAAATTCTAAGAGTATTGGCAGCTAACATGAACTTGATGGGAAATGATCTCTTCCCTGGGAATACTTCCCATAATGCCATAAAAGAAGCTGAGTGCTCCAGTGGCAACATTCACACAAATCAATGTGTGATACTAAATGGCTAATGTTAGGCTATGTATAAAAATTTTATGTTTTCTATCCATATATAGTGTACATACACCAAGGTGTCTACATAAAATGAAAAAACATCCATTAAGCAGTCAGAAAAGAGGCATCAGCTTTAAGAAAGCATTCAAATAGGCACTCAGCAATGTTAGTGATTTATGCAAGTCAACAGGGTCATGAAGTGAAAAACTAGTGAAGAGAAAAAAGCTTTTTAATCAAGATGCATTTCTAATAAGCCCTTAAAATATTCTCTCTTAAACAGAAACCTACTCAAAAATCTCTTGATTCCTCCACATATTAACAAATTATTTACTGAAGTTGGTTAAAAATTTCATTTCTTGTTTTCTTTCTAAACATACAAAATTCTCTTTCTGTTAGAGCTTGTAAAACTGTTTCCACATTTCACATTTTTCGAAAAACTGGGTACTCTTCAGGGATAAATAAGATTACTTAAAATACTTAAAAGGCATTATCTGTATTGGAAGCAGTCTGAATCTCACGGATAGGCAGGGCTCTCCTAAAATTGTTTTGCTTCCTTTTTCTTTTTTTTCATCTAACTCAACAACCTGTTGTTTCATTTAGCTCTTTGATCTTCAGAGATTTATGTCAAGGTAAGAGTAAAACCAGAATTTTATTTTACCAGAGTGCTTTTCAAAGGTCATTTTTAACTTCTTTTTGCCTTTTTAATAAATGTATGAGATATACAGAGTTAAATCAAAGAGTGCCTGTAGTTGCATTAGTATAAGCCTTGCTATTAATGCCATCGAGAGCACAAGTGGATGTGATCCAAAGTATTCTCTAGTGCTTTGGAGGTGTTTCTGATCTGCAGAAGAAGAGAAAGAGGAGGAGAAGGTGGAAGAGGAACAGGAGGAGGCCACACTTAATTGAATCAGAGGAGCTCTATAGTTTCTACTGTTTGTGCAAGGCTGTGAAAAGCCTTGAATTTCCAGGGACTACAAGAGGTTGTTTAATGTGACTATCACATTAAGTCACCAGATTTATATTCTTTTAAATCTTAATGTTTAAGTTCCTTACGATACACATAATCACTTCTTTTATTTGAACAAGAAACATCAAAGTCATGCCCTCCAACTTGGCTACTTGGCTGGTGATTCTACATGAACTCATGAGGACACACTTTGGTTATATCAGACTTGATTTGGAACTAGGTTTTTAAAAACAATGAAGATTAAAAAAAAAAAAAAAAGAACTCATATGACATACTGCTTTAAAACACATTCTAATTTACAGATTTTATACTTATCTAAAATAGAAATATATAGAGTCAAGGTTATTTTGCTCTAGTTTATGTATCTTATGCACAAACAAAATTTTCGTTCCAAAAAAGCAACAATAATAAAACAAACATACATGTTTCATTCCAAGTAGCCTCAGAGTGGGGGGGGGGTAAGGAGGCAAAAGGCTGAACAATACATCTTAGACTATTTCTCAGGTGGTCACAAATCAGCAAGTTTAGATCATCTTTGTAGACATAATATTATAAAATTAAAGACACTTCTGAACACAGGTCAAAGAACAGAAAAACATACTTTGATAGCATCTTTGGCATCTACCACAGCAAGGTCTCGAAGAGCCCACGCAATCTGCCTTTTGTAGAAATCTCCCTTATCAGATTTCTTGACTTTGACCACTTTTACCTGCACAGGGCGTTCAGTTGTCACTGTTGAGCAAAATACATACTTTTGTTAGAAATATCCTTCACTTGCTCAATCTTCATCATTCATTCACTCTTGTAAACATAGTTTTCAGGTGCCTGGTACATAATATTAAAACACGTGCAATGTTTTAAAAGTAGAGACTGAGGAATGTAGAATCCTAAAGAAAGCATTTAAATCAGACCAGAGGGTCAGAGGCAGATGCCTTGAGAAAGAAAGTTTTAGATCAGTTTGATGCCTTTTTTTTTTTTTTGGCAGTGCTGGGGATTGAACCCAGGGCCTTGTGCATGCGCAAGGCAAGCACTCTACCATTTGAGCTATATCCCCAGCCCAGATCAGTTTTAAAATCTAAAGAATGACTGATATATGTAAATCCCAAGAGGCTTGGAAGAGAATAATTGCTTCAAAGTGGCACAATAAATTGTTCAATATAGGTAGTATGTGTAATAAGGTGGAGAGAAATGATGTTACTACAAGACATGGGAGTTCAGATCATAAAAGGTCTTTATATGAAGTTGTGGGGTGCTGTTTAAGAACTGTGGCTAGGGAAATAACATTACACTGGCAACAGAATGGGGAGTGATTGGAATGAATGTCAATACATATAAAAAGTAAGTGGTTTCCTCCAAAACTCCCCCAATTTCCCTAAAAAATGGAACATATCAAAACTGACTCAAGAATAGAAAATATGGAAAATGTGTAATCATTAAAGCAATTGCTTTGCTAAGTATAAATCTTCCCTCATCCTCTGCCCCCGCCAAAACTAGTACAACAATTTTACTGGTGTCTTTTGCCACGTTTTAAAGGAATGAACAATTCCAAACACACACAACTAATAAGTGTGAGAAAACACGGAAATGCTTCCCAATTTATTTTATAACTTTAGTTACAAAGTCAGACAAAGACAGTGAAGAAGAAAATTATGACCATGTAACAAATCAGCATGAATGCAAAATCTTAAATACTGTATTAAAAAAGTATATTTACAAAATATACTTCATTTCATCAAATCTAAGATGTACCCTTTTCACATTTAAAATGTGTAAAATCAGGGCAAATATTAACAGTAAATGCAATATCATTCTCTTTTTTCCCCTTCCTCTCTCTCTCTCCCTCCCTCCCTCTCTCTTTCTTTCATCCTCTCTCCCTCCCTTCCTTCAGCTCTAAATCAAACCTAAGCCTGGCAAACATTCTACCAGTGAGTTATACCCCTAGCCCCTATTTACTAGTATATAAAATAATAATATATGCAAATGGTACATTATGACTGAGTTTGGTTATTCTGAGAAACCAATTCGTCATTTGAAAATCCAAATTTAATTATTCACCACATTAATAAATTTAGGGAGAAAATTATCTGATAACTTCAACAATGTGAAAATGCAACTGATAAAATTTAATCCCCATTTATGATTTATAAAAAAATAAAGGAGAAGGAAAAAAGCGTTGAGAAGCCAGGAATAGATGAGAATGTCCTTAATATCATAAGGGATACCTATAAAAACTTATTGCAACATCATACTGAATATGAAATCATTCCCTTGAGATCAAGACTGTATTGACAGTCCTAACTAGCAGACTAAAGTAACAAAAATAATGAAAGATATAGGGACTAGGAAGGAAGGAAAATATGCTATTTTCAGAGTCTATAAATTATTACAATTAATAATAATAATGTTCAGCAAGATTGATAGACATCATATTTTAAAAAACAACTCATTTTGGAATTCTAATATGTGATTTTTAAAAATGTACTAATTCTGGACTGGGGATGTGGCTCAAACGGTAAGGCGCTCGCCTGGCATGCACAGGGCGCTGGGTTCGATCCTCAGCACCACATAAAATAAAGATGTTGTGTCCACCGAAAACTGAAAAATAAATATTAAAAAATTCTCTCTCTCTCTCTTTAAATAAATAAATAAATAAAAATAATAATGTACTAATTCTAATAAGGACTATTACTCATAGTAATATCAAAAAAATCTAAGCCTACATAATTACATAATGCAAAGCCTTTAGAGAGAACTATGAAATTTAGGAAAAGGCATTATAAAAGACCTAGATAAGTGGAGAACTGCTCCAAGTCTAGGGATGTGAATACTTAGTATCATAAGGAATGTAGGTTCTCTTCAAATTGAACCAAAACAATTCCAATCAAAATCCCAATGAAATCTGGAACTTCTAAAAGGTAGGTAAAAGAGTAAGAAGAAAAAAATCAATATAAAACAAAAGCAAAACATAATAAAGAACTCAGAAACAGACACAAACACACATATACCAGAATTGCAGATACAGGTAAACCAAAGACAAAAATGTGAAAGGCAAAATTATACAACTTGTATAATAAAGAAAATTTTTATGAGTACATAAAAGATATCTGGGAAGAATATTTTAAATAAGATACCAAAAAGGAAAGCCATAAAGGATCAGATTGATTTACTTTAATTACTTAGAATTATAAATTTCATTAAAAGCCATCATAAAAAGTGAAAGCCATATGCTGGGTTGAATATAACTGACAAAGGATTAATATTCAGACAATATAAAGAATTTGTACATATCACTAAAAGGACAATCAACACAACAGAAAAATAAATTAAGGCTTATATAGGTAAATTTCATAGACAAGGAAACAAAATGATTAACAAATTAATAAAAAGATGCTCAATCTGATATTCATTAGGGGAACTCCATTTAAAAATCGTAATGAGACACTATTTTACTCCCATTGGATTGACAATAATTATCAGTCTGATAGAATCAACTGTTGATTAGGATGTAGAAAACACATACCCACTGCTGATGGGTGTGAAAATTAAATCTACTTTTGAAAATACTTTGGTATTAGAGCAGAATTGGTTACTCATATACCTATGACTCAGCAAAGCCTCATGTTAAGAATCTACCTTAAATTTTTCTTTTTTGCTTGTATATACTAGGAGATAAAAACAAACACATTCATCCAAGTGCTGTCTGAGTTGCAAAACCTAGAAACAAACTCAATCTTCATCACTGTTAGAATGGATAGGTGAACTGTGGGACACTTACATAGTACAATAATCCAGAGCAATAAACATGAAGTAATTATGACTATATGAAAGAACAAAAGAAAAACTCATGAAAAATGGACTCAAGTTGAGTGGGGAAAAAAAAAAAACCACAAAATATATATGCACTATAATTCGATTTATATAAAGTTCAAAGAGATGAAAAGCTATAATGTCTAAAATTTAAAATATATATGGTAACATGATAAAGAAAAAGTAAACAAAATTCAAGATACCAGTTACCTCTTAATGGAGAGGGGAAGGGAATGGGGTCAAGGAGGGGCATGCATGATGCTTCAAAAGTAATGTTATAGGTTTTTATACTGAGTAGAAAGGACCCAAGTGTTCTATGAATAAGCCGTCTTTATGCCTTACGTATATATTATAAAAATTTTTAAAATATTTGCTCAATATTTAACAAAAAATTAATTTATTGGTCCTCCAATTTTTTTCCAATTATAAAGACAATAAGAATATTTTTTTAAAAAAAGAAAACATCCCCTAAGAAATAAAAGAATGCCAAACAAATACTTTTTCTTATGAAATACCCACCTGTGGCACACAGAAAACAGTTCTTTTTCTTTTTTCCTGCTTTGCAGACATTCACAATACTCAGCAGGCGTTCATCATTTGGTGTAAAAATATCTCTTTGTAATGCGTGTTTGATTGCTGTCATCTTTTCTCAGCTGAAAATTCAGAGTGTAGATATTTAGCTCATTATCAAAATCATTCCACCTTATTATTCCATTTATGATTTAAAAATGATCTAATTTTGGTTAATAAGTATAGAAAAATGATATATTAATGCATCAGCATCATAAAAACATAAAGCTGTAAGTGTGAAAATGAAATTAGAGAATCAGTGTTACCAAACTCTAACATCTTTAGAAATGCTCACCAAGTATTATATCTCTCCTTTCACCCCTCTCATAGAGATTTATTAAAAAAAATCATGCTCAATCTTTACATATAGTCTCCCATACAAAGAATACTTAAAACTCAACAATAAAGAGACAAATAACTAATTAAAAACTGAATAAACATGTCTTCAAATTAGGTACACAAATAGCCAATAAGTACCTGAAAAAATGTTCAACATCATTCACCACTAGGGAAA
This sequence comes from Marmota marmota marmota, assembly GCF_001458135.2. Taxonomy (NCBI): domain Eukaryota; kingdom Metazoa; phylum Chordata; class Mammalia; order Rodentia; family Sciuridae; genus Marmota; species Marmota marmota. The sequence goes on along the minus strand of NW_026000108.1, from coordinate 41,888,028 downwards.
CACAATTCAAAACCACAATGAAAAACCTAGTACTCTACATCCACTAGTCTAGCTAAAGTCAAAACAACAGACAATAAAGATCTGGAGAAAATAAAATTCTCAGGCATTGCTGGTGGGATTGTTAAATGGTGTGTCTCCTTTGGAAAATGGTTTGGCAGTTCCTCAACAAGTTAAACATGGTTTACAATGTGATTCAAAATTCCACTCCCAAGAGAAATGAAAAAAAAAAAACAAAAAAAACATTTCCAGGGCTGGGGTTGTGGCTCAGTGGCAGAGCACTTGCTTTGCATGTGAGACACTGGGTTCAATCCTCAGCACCACATAAAAAAATAAACAAAATAAAGATATTGTGTCCAGGTATAACTAAAAAAAAATTTTTTAAGTATTTCCATACAAAACTTGTACATTAGTGTTCACAGCAGCATGATAGTCTTCCTCCAGTATCTGTGGGACATTGATTCCAGGACCCTTTGAAAATACTCAGATATACAGTTCCTCAAGTCCTTTGCATGAAATAGCATAGTATCTGCATAAACTACAAAATTTAAATAATCTCTAGATTACTTGTAATACCTAATACAATGTAAATGCTATGCACTTGTAATACTATATTGTTTTGGAAATAATGTCAAGTATGTACATGTTCAGTATATTTTATAAATGTTTAACAAATTAACTAACATGATAGCACTAAGTAAAAACAACTGAGGCTCCCTCAAGACTCCCACATTCCAACTTCCACATCTGTAAGCAAATACCCAGGTTCAAAATCTGTCATATTTTATTTCCTTCTCCATTGTCAACATGGCATTTGCAGTGAGATCACATTTTGTGATTTCCTACATTTATATATAATTTATTTCTGTCTTTTTGTTTCCACTTCCAATATTACCAAGGTTCATACGAACTTTATAGAGTGCACCTGGTTATCTCTTTGCAAACTGTTATAATCCTAAAAAACAAACAAATAATCTTAAAACATACTTTTCATCAAATCATACCCTCGCTCAACATTCTTTTAATGCTCCGAAATACAAAACTTCCACTTAAAGTACTCTGTTCATTTTGCTTAGGCACATTTCCATGCAGGAAATATCTCTTCCCTATCCAAACTCTAATTACATTTCATGGTTTATATGAAGTTAATTCAATAAAGACTTTAATCCAAATTGACCTCATCTCTAAATTTCTATAGCACTTATTGCATTTACTGAATAATCAAGCACTTGCTGTCTACTTGGCTCATGTGAGCATAAGCTCCCGGATCTTGGGAGCCCTATTAACAGAGTAAGAGAGGGTAGAGAAGGACAGGAGGGAGGGCAGGGAGGCTGTATCATTTTTGTGTTCTTGATAAGTACTTAACAGATATTTCTTAAGGAAATCTGAGCTGAACAGTAAAAACTGGTCAAATCAGTGACTAATCAATGACTAATAATGGCCAGTGTTTACCACACAGTCTCTCCTTAGTCTAAAGCAATGATTGGGTGCATGGTAACTGGTAAAAAGAGAAGACTGGGCATACCTCATAAAAGAGGCAGTCATAGTGAAAAGCTGTATGTGACCATTCGTTCATTTAGCAAATACTGATGTCTACTAAGTACCAGGTGCTAGTCTATTACAGTGGTGAACATGACAAACATGTTCTCGAAGACACCAAGACCTCTACTTACATGGAATTTACATCCTATAGGTCCAGTAATGATCTCTCCGGTTTTTACAGTACCTTTCTGTATGTCAGTAAACTAATCACTAGCGATCATATAAATCTATTTTACAGGTCTAAAACCCCAAGTTTGACCATGTGTCAGAGACAGCAAGCCACTGTTGGTTCTGTATTGGTTCTTGCTTCCTTAAACTCAGCTGGGCCATTACACTGCATGACAAATAGTTGGTCAGAGTGAGGCCATGTGGGTTGAGCCTCGAATGCTGTTGAGACAATTTAGGGCAGGGAGCACCATCATCTAGAAGACAAAACTGCATAGAGACAGGGAAACACGCTTAAGAGATTTCGAAGAACATGTTCCTTAGGACAAAGGAGAAGGCACTGTCACGCCCTTCTCTCCTAGTCCACGCCAAAGAGCGTAAGTACGGTAAGGACTGTTTGTCAAATATGAAATTTGGATCCGATGGGCGGAACCGTAGAGGAACTTAAGAGGACTGCCCTCCCAGCTCCGCATTCGCCCAGCAAGGGGTGGAGGATGCTCCCACTGGGCTTTTCTCCTTATACATCAGGCGGGGTTGGGAAGAGGCCTGGCCAGAGTTCAGTGCCCGATGCCCGGCGCGGAGCCAGTAGCGGCAGTGACAAACCGGCTCAAACCCTGGAGCCCGCCCGTCCACTCCTCGGTCCGCCGCCGCCGCCGCCGCCGGGACCTCGGAGCAGCCGCGGCCGAAAGCTTACCGCAAGGCCGGACCGAGCCCGGCTATGCCGAGGCGGGTCCTCCAACACAGAGACCGGATGGGGCTGTGGCGGCCACCACCACTAGGACGTGCCCCTCAATTAAACCGCCAACGGGAAGCTGCAGTTTCCCCACAACTTCCCATATCCGGACACGTGACAAATTCCGCGCCGGAAGTTGATTCCGTAGAAAAGGAAGGAGAGGCGGTGCGAAAAAGGGAGAGGCCAATAGATGTGGAGGGGGCGGAGCGCCAACCGAAGGGCGCGGCTAGGCGGGGATGACTCTCGCTGGAGGGGCGTGTCTTGTAAAGGCAGGGGCGGGACGTCAAATGCGCGAGGCCTAAGTGAGACTGGGGTTTTGATATTATGGGATATTTCCCTTCTCTATAAATGTTTATTCTGATATTTGCGGCAACTTAAGAGAGCTGATTAAATCTTTTGTTTTGTTGTTAGCATATGTAAAGCACTTTTAATTCTAACTCTTACTACAGTGTGCTCTGCTGTCCAGGTGCTTGAGCATCATCTGAGGGCTCTTTAGAAAATGCAGCCTTGGGCTCACTTCACATCTACCGAATCAGAACCAGCTATATCTTAACAAGATGATGCTTTTGTATACTTAAGTTTGAGAGGCAAAGATAATAACAATGCTACTGGTTATGAGGCAGGTGGTTCATTAATTCTACATTCCTGTCACTTCATTTATGACACTTATGCCAGGCACTTTTATTTCTGGTTAGGGAGGTGATTCTCGGGCCTGAATCCCACTCTGAAGGAGTTCACAGTGTGTTAGTGCTTAACAAGGGGAATGCAAAAGAGGGAGTAACTCACTCTATCAGTGATGGATTCACTGAGAAAGTGACAGATGAGCTGTGAAAAGTATCTTTCACTGATAATCTCAAGATAGAATTTGGTGGGAAAATTAGCAGACATAGTAGGGAACTGTTTGTTACTGAGATTAATATGCTGTAGTCAAGGCTGCTTAAAATGCCTTTCATTTTCGTTGAATGACTTCCCTTTTAAGAGCAGGGTCTAGACCTATCTTTACAAATACCTGTTATGTCTTTCCTACTCAGTCCCGGAATGCATACTTTGCATACTTTATATGACAATTGTATGCTACTTTCTTCCTTAAAATTGGGAAATGAATTGTATTTCAGAAATCTAAACCTCCCTGAACTCCAGATTTGTCTACCCACACCCCCCTATCCTGGCTTTTCCATTCAGATGACTCAGAGGCATCTCAACTCAATAACTTAATTCTCATTTCTCCCCTCCCCTCCTTGATTCTCCCTGAAGTGAGGCTTCTGAGGATTTGACTCCAAAGAGCAAAAGTGAGGGAAGGGAGAGGGAAATGAAACAGAAGAAGGAGAGGCAGTCTGAGGCGGAGTTATTGAGTTGATGATCATCATTATGTTTGACTGTTTTCCCAATCCCTTAGGACCTTCTAAGAAGCTTGATAAAATGAGTCCCAGAACTGTCCACTGAAGGAAACAATGGAGGAAACATTTATCTGTCAACTCCCGTCCCTCTTCGATCAAAGGTTAATACTCCTGAGCATTAACTCTTCTACACTTCAAAATTATGCAATTATGAATGCCACTCTCATATCAAGGATGTGCTGAGGCAGAAAGTGAGAGGAGAGGTGCTGTCATGTTGCACTTGCTCAAAACTCATCAAACTCTGCTCAGAACAGGTTGCTGCAATGGTGGTTGAAATAAGAGTCTTAAGGGATTTGAAGTGGTAACAGAAAGTGCACATAAAGAGTCCTTTACACCACTTTGGTTAAATCCAGACCTTCACACAGGTCTCTCCAAGGTGATGGCCAGCCACAATCTCTGCAAGGAATTAATGTAAAAGAGTTAAGGAATAAGCTTTGTTCTTAGTGATGCACTAATATTAAGACCATACTTGTATTCATTAACTTCCTTCTCTACCATTCATTCTAATTTTACCCCACCCTTGGGTAACATATCAACTTATCTAGATTGTTTCTATGGAGTGATAACCATTTTATTTATTTTCCTTCTTTAATTGGGCCATGATTGCAATAATTGTCTGTTCAACCTATCCTTGGGTACAGAACCACCAAGATAAGCTCCAGTGAATTCCTTTAACTACAGATATATTCATCCCTACTGCTACTGTGTAGCAACAATCCCAGATACTTTTCTAATCTCAGTTGATTGCTCCCACCAGTATTGTAACTGCTTTCTATGGAGGCTGGTCCACTGTTAAGGCAAACCCAAAGAGACAAAATGATAGTGAGAGCTTCAAGTTCAGAGAATTCCATACTGTGTATCCTGTTGGAAGCATTCTTCACTCAACCCCAGAGAAACAATTATTGCAGTTATTATAGCAAGGTCTAAATTTGAGAGGTACAGGATACAAATTCTGCAAGTAGGTCACTGGGATTGATATGATGGATCAGTCCTGCTCCTATTCCTGGTTTTCTGGAGCTAAGTCTTGAGCTGCTGGGAATGTTCCATTGGTTCCTTCAGTGCATTTACTAAAACTGCAGGACAACATTCCAATTCCAAGAGGGCACATTAGTGAAGACTATTACAAACCATTCCACCATTTTACAAGGCTAACTATGTTTGAATGGTGAAGAATATGACAATATCAGTGTATATCAGTGATCATGCACATATTGTCACTTTTTGGGGAGTGTGATTGGTTGAAGTAATGTTGATTCAGAATGCTATAATTCTGGTGATTGTAGATGTAGGCAAGAAAGGCAAATATAGGAGTCTGTAAATATTTTTACTTTGGGTTATTTCTCCCTTTTTATAAAGTGAATGATAAAGCGTGTTGCTCCAAGCTTTGCCACCTGGAAAGTTTCCTCTCCAGGGTTGTTCCTTAGAGTGATCCCTGAGTGGGGCTAAAGTACAGTCCTTTCTCAGTATCCATTAAGATTGTTATAGCAACTTAATCTCATTTAGTACAGGCAGTCATCATATCCAGTCCTTATGGAGATGAAGGCTGTGTATTAGGACTTGCCAAAGTATTAAACTACAGGTTATCCCCTATATAAAATTTCCCCTGTCTAGTCTTGTAATGTTGTTCCTCTGGTCTACCACTCTAAATACTTATTCTCACATTCTCCTCATTCCTATTAGTAAATGTTAACCCATTTTGTAATTTCTTTTGAGTTAGTCTAGTTCAATGATTTTCAACAGGGGACATTTATGTCTAGACATAGTTTTTGTTATAATTACTGTGAGAGTTCTACTAGCACTTAGTAGGTATATGGCAAGATGCTTTTAAACAATCTATAATACATAGGTGGCCCTCCACAAGAAAGAATTATCCAATCCAAAATGCCGCTATTGTCAAAGATGAGAAAGCTTGATCTTGTTCTCTCCAGGATTGCAAATCCTCACATAGGCTGTGCTGAGATCCAACCTTGCTTGGGCTTGAGGCAATAAGGGTGGGGCTACAGATAGAGGATGAAGAAAATAAAGTCATATTTTGAGGTATTTTCCTTAGGCATGTTTTTTGTAGCATTTCCAGACAAGTGGAGGCTGCTTTCCATTATCAAGAGGAAAGAGATTATTGGCAAGAGGAAGAAAAAAATCTGGGGGTTTAAGATTATAAAGCCCACACAAATGTTTCCATTTCAAATCTCAAATTTCCATTATTTTCTTAGTAGCATTCTGGTGATATTCCAAGGCTCTGAATTCGAACTCCTTTGTGGCTCTGCCACCTTTATGATTAGCTACTGGGGCTGATTTTTAGCACAGTCTGCTCAGTAGCTACATAGGAGAACCTATGGCTTTCATAGGGTGCCCTGGTTTGATAGTTGAATGAACTGAGCCTATCATTTCCTTTTATCAAGCTTTCCAAACCAGTTAACAAATGCCAGTCTACTGTATAATTGCTACCATAATGCCCAAGTACCATACCCACCATATAATCCATGGCTTTATTTTCTGTTTGTACCCCTTTCCAATATACTACAGTTGAGAGTCTTAGTAATTGTGACACTACTGCATGCTATGAGTTATCATTACTTGCAATTTACCACTCACAGCTAGTCCAAGGACTCTTTGTAGACACATAGTAATTTGCAATAAATATCTTTTTAAAATATCACTATAATCCTCTGCAAAAATTAGACTTGAGAAACAACATAAAATAGTGTGAAGTACATGGTTACTGGAATCACACAGACTGAGTTCAAATCTCATCTTTACCCTATACTAATTCAGTGATCACAGTACAAATAATTTAATCCTTCTGAGCCTCGGTTTTCTCATCTGTAAATTAACAATAATAGTCCTCACCTTTTAGGACTATAATGCATATTTGCTAAGATATTTGTTGTAATACATGTGGCACATTGCTTGGTATATAGTAAACACTCAATAAATGGTAGCTAATTATACATGCAGGTTGGTTTAGAAGATTAAATTGAGTAGCTTAATGTTCTTGAATACGTGTCATAGTCATTCAGTTCTCTGCCCAAGGAATCTCTGAAGTTCTGCTTCCTTTTCACCGAAAGAAGTTTTCCTATATTAAGATACACCATGTTATGAAGTAATCTCTTATATTTGGATAGTGTGAATTTTTCTGTTGTTAACAAGCTCCAAAGGAAGTTGCTTCTAAGTGGCAAAGATAGTGAATATTGATTTACTGAAGTTAATTGTTTCCTTGGAGAAACTGCTCTTGTTACTGTGCACCAAAGGAGCAGAGGTAGGGAGCTTACAGAGACTTAATGTACTTAGAAGGGTATTCAAGCAAATTGCACTCATTTTGCACCTTTTGGAGAGGTAAGAAGTTCTTACCTCTTGAAAGCCTGATCAAGAAAGGATGGAGTGTCTTACTTCCTCCAGGGCTCTGCCTGATGAAAGTACCCACAGGTGGTAACACAGATGGCTCTGAGGTGGTTGTTTGGTGGGAAACCTCACAGATTTCGCAGAAGTTCACATAGCCCACTTTTACTGAATCTGAACTGTTCCTTAATTTAAGTTCAGTTGATTTTTAAGGTGAGGCAAGGGAGTTTTCAAATGTTTCAAGTCATGTGGGTTTATATAATTTCATTTTTTCTTATTTTGTCAGTTACTTTGATTTTTGTATTTTCTATTTCTTGATATATTTTCCTATAATTCAAACATGCATGTTCCTAGCCTAAAAAGAAAGGATAGTTTTTCAGAGCTGTCACATTATTAGTATCAACAAAATACCAAATAAACTTTTTTTCTGGAATAATGAAAGTCACACAGTGGTCCACTTCTCAGATTCTGTATTTTATAAAGGCTCTAATAGTCATAGCATGGAAGAAGAGTCTGTGATGTTATGTATATAAAACAATTGGCATTTGTTTTAGGTTTTGTTAGAAATAGATTGTAAATATCCCCACGTAATACTTTGCATTTCTTTGCAGCTCTATAGGAGGAAGTCAGGGAGCCACAAAATGGGGATGGTAATTACTCGCATCAATATTAACTAAATAGATATTGCACATAAATATTAATTACAATAGGGGGCTGGGGCTGCAGCTCAGTGGCAGAGCGCTTGCCTAACATGTGTGAGACACTGGATTCAATCCTCAGGACCACATAAAAATAAACAAATAAAATAAAGGCATTCTTTCCATCTACAACTACAAAAAAAATTAAAAATATTAATTACAATAGATGTAGATTCGAACAACATGGAAAATATAATAAATTCAAGGAAAAGCAAAGATTGGATTGCAGAATAACATTGCCCCTCATTTTTTTATGCAGCTGCTTTATTCAATATACATACTGTGGGCTGATATTACACTAAAAGGCAGTCATTATAAATGCATAGTGCTGAGCTCCCTATACACATTCTGGGAGATTCTCTCAGAAGGGCAGAGATCATCTCTCACCTAATTCTGAATCTCTTCTGGACATTGACCACCAAGACATCACACCCATATTTTGACTTTAACTAGAGATTAATGACTCAGAGTTTGACTTTGTTAATATGTTCATCTCAAGCTTGGAATGCAGGATTTTCATCTTCTCTGCACTTGGGGGATTTGGCAATCATGCCACTGCAAGCCTAGATCTGCACTGTAGAAGTGTAAGCAAACCAAGATAAATATAACTGATATGTGGACTTGACCATTTTAATTTTCAATGAAAATGAGATTTAATGTATAATCAGATTTATTTGGTGTTTTGTTGATGCTAATAATCTGACAGCTCTATTTTCTTTGAGCTTATCTTCCTCCTTTATCCTAAGTTATTAAATTATTTATGATTTATTTTGATAAAATTCAGCAAGAAGATATATCTTCACATATACTGAATAATGTGTTTAAACAACACTAAAGTAACTTTCCGGTAAATGGCACTTAAACTGCACAAAGATAAGGCTATTGCTGTTATTATTAATTAGTGACAGGTAGCATAGGTAATTACAAATCAAGGGCTTCTTAGGAGAGACATGAAATGGTCCCTAAGACTGCAGTAGTGGTATTAGAATTGAATATGAAATCTGGTACTCCTGTAATGAGCTCCTTACCTAATTTCCCACAGAATCTTCAGACTTCCAGGTAAAATATTTAAGTTGTCAGTAGTAAGCAAAAAAAGGGATAATTAAACCATGAAATAGAAAGGCACAATTGTTAGGAGCAATTCGGTGAAAGTGGTGCACATTAAGTCATCCAGCCTGGAATGGCTACTTCGAACAATATAGAATCTTGGTATTAGAGCAAACCATCAATGAAAAGTTAATTTACCTGGAATAAATTTCCATCAGCATAGTTGAAATAAAAGCCTTGTTTCTGAAAGCTATGGATATCTTCAGAATTTACTTTGTATTTTGTTGTTGTTGTTGTTTGACAGTGAAATCAAGGCAAATACAAAACAATGATAACTACAGATTGCTGGACTCACACAGACCTGGGTAAAAATCTTGTCTTTCCTGAACCAGTGATCAGAGGGAAAGTTATTTACCCATTCTGAGACAGTTTTCTCATCTGTAAATTAAAAATAATAGAATCCATCCTGGGCTCATTTGGTTTTTTTTGTTTGAGGGTGAAAAAAATTGAAAACAGTGTCTTTTCAGTGATGATTTTGTTTTCAAGGTTTTTTTTTTTTTGTTTACCATTTTAATCACCTTAAAGTATACAGTTTGGTGACATTAAATATATTGATAATATTGTGTAATCATTACCACCATTCTTCTAGTGAATTATTTATCTTGCAAAACTGAGGCTCTGCATCCATTAAACGAGAACTCCCTACTCCCTGCCTTCCAAACCCTGACATCCACTATTTTACTTACTGATATTTTCTATGTGCGCGCACGTGTGTGTGTGTGTGTGTACTGTTTTCTTTTAATAGGATTCTTTTGGGAGGGAGTATAGAATAAGATGATTTTTAAATATTGCATAAGATAACCAAATACTTGTCTTTTTAAGCATTCCTACAATATCTGGGAAATAATTGTATTAATCCATAATTTCCTGGCCCAAACTTGCCCAAGAAAGGAAAAATGTTAGCTCTCACTTCATGAATAAGCTGTTCTCAGAGGTTTTAGAAAGAAGTCACTAAAGAGTCCTTCAGTTCTCTTTTATCACAATTTCATATAATCAAAAACTGTTTTCAGGTTTCTCCCACAACTAGACTTTGAGGTACTATATATATTTTGGTGGGGGAGGACCAGGGATTGAACTGAGGGGCACTCAACCACTGAGCCACATCCCCAGCCCTATTTTGTATTTTCTTTAGGGACAGGGTCTCACTGAGCTGCTTAGTGCCTCTCTTTTGCTGAGGCTGGCTTTGAACTCGTGATCCTTCTGCCTCACCCTCCGAGCTGCCAGGATTATAGGCGGGTTCCACTGCAACAGGAAAGGGTACCAAATTTTTAAACTGAAAAAAAAAAACTTATTAGATTTGCAGCTTCGTAGACTTATTTGTGCTTTGCTTAAGGATTTCTAAAAAGTACATTTTGTCACTATGAAGTATGGAAAATATCAATGAAACATCATTAAAATTTGTCTCCTTATAAAAAATCTGAAATAATATAATTAATAATGTAAATATAATAATATAAATATAAAATAATATAATCTCACCTATTTCAAGCAAGGAATATTTATAAGACATCTACTGTGGTAGGTACTGTATTATGTGCCATGAGAAACCCCAAGATGAACCCGTTTTCAGTAGGCCTTTAGAGACCCTGGGGTGAAAATTGATGACCACTGGACATATCCTCCCTGTGGGCCTACCACTTCCTTGCTCATGCAATGCTTTGGTCTGAATTTAAATGAAGAACTCCTTCTAACTTTTTAATAGCAAAAAATAAAATAAAAAGTCTAAGCAATATTTATTGTATAACTTGAATAACTCCACTTAGGGAGATTTCCAGAGTCCAGATAAGCAGGATGAATCCTGTATGACTAGCCATCCTCCTAACACCCACGTAGGTGAGGAGACAAAGTCAGGAAGGGCCCAGACATGTGAGAGTAACAGGTGAGCAAGAGAAGCAATATTGAATTATTGGTCTTTATTTTCTCTATATTTGTTTTATACATTCATATCCTTGAAATGATCTTATGGTTGGTAGAGTATATTTCTCCGCCTTTGGACTTGGGGCTTCACCTAGTGACTTGCTTTAAGCAATAGCTTGCTAGTAAACATGATGTAGGCAGAAGTTTGAAATGTGATTGCATAATCAGACTGGTCCTTGTATCTTTGATCACAAGAAGAAAAAAATGGGGGTAGTCATTGATCCAAGGAGGAAGGGATATGTGGAACAAACCTAAACCCAACTAAAGGTTAGAAGCCAGTTCAGCTTAGATTTGCCATACTGAAGTCAGTGAAGAGATGCAAGAGCTAAATGCTTATTTTTAAGCTACGTAAATTTACGACCATTTGTTACAAAGAATTCTTGTGAAAACAGGTAGCTGATTAAAAGAGATGCTCACAATGTGGTTAAGAGAGGGTATAGACAATAGCTCAAGTGTTTATTAGGGAGAACATTTGTAGGTACTCTTCATGAGTGCTGATGAGGGTTTATGAAGGAGGGAGCCCTTGCCCACTGTTCCAGAATTCAGCAGGGTGCTGAGATTATAGAGGTCACTTGTACATTGTCATCTAAACAATGTCTGGGATAGGAATGATTCTCTTTTAGATGTGGTGCACTTGTATAGTGTACAACCTGAGAGCCTAAATGGGAGACTCCTATCATTCTTGCCTTCTAGTTCCTAGGAGTTCCAATTGCTTGCAGAGGCTTAAGTTAAAATAGAACTAAAAGTAAAAATATATAGCCAGGTGTAGTGGCACACACCTGTAATCCCAGCAACTCAGGACGCTGAGGCAGGAGGATCTCAAGTTCAAGACCAGCCTCATTGAGTTAGCAAGATCCTGTGTCACTATAAAAAACAAAAAGGGTTGGGAGTTGGGGATGTAGCTTGGTGATAAAGCATCCCTGGGTCCAATACCCAGTACTAAAAAAAATCTCTCTCTCTCTCTCTCTCTCTCTTTGTCTCTCTAAGAGTATGGAGAAGGAAGACATTGACCTGTGGAATTAAACTTTAAAAAAGTGAAGAAAAAAAGAGAGAAGGCAAGGGAGAGAAAAGGCACATAAGAGGAAATAACACTAACATAATCAGATTTTCAACAGTACCTCTAAAGTCAAATTTCCTTTATAAGGATTATGTTTCAAAAATAAATATACATATATTGAGTGTCTCCTGTGTATAATCCCAAAGTGAATAAGATACTATCTTTATTCTCTCTATAAAGACAGCACTCTAATATAGGAAGTAGTTGCTTTTGTTAACCACAACCTGAATTTTTTTCCCAAGAAGCAAACACATGAGCTATTGGATCGGGTTTTATTAGTTGGAGAGGCACCCCAGGACTTGGAATATGATATATAAGATTTTTCTAGCACGTTTTCTAGCATATAGTGTTTACTGCCTACTTTGATAAAAAGGTACTTATACTTCTTGTCCCTCAATTCAATCTATACTAAGGTTATAGACTTGGGCCAGCATCACAGAGGTGATGTGCCTTCCTCCTACATTACATCAGTGGCACGCAACACTGATAAGTCCCATTACTCATGTGGTTAGCTTTGACCACCTGGCCAAGGTGATGTCTTCCAGGTGTCTGCCACTATAAACTGTTTTTTTCCTTTCTAGTCAATAAACATTTTAGGGGAGAGACTTTGAGGCTATGAAAACACACAGTTTCTCCTTATACTTTCATTAATTTAAGAATTCATTTGTTGATCTTACCTGCAGCAACTATAACTATGGTGTTTAGTGGTTTCCTATTTTCCTAATTTGGTCTACAATTATTAGTTTTCCTCATTTCTTCCACTTTTGTTATTTGGAATTCTTCTGTAAGCAAGTATTGTCCATCCACTCATCCATTCATACATTTCTATGAGAATAGACTAAGAGATACTTATTTTACTCTTTGAGTTATGTTCTAATACTATCATTGTTTTCTTGCCTTAAGTTTTATAGCACTGGCCATTGGGAGCTACTTTATTTTATAGAACTTCCTTATCCTCTAGTACTACAAGAAATTCTAGACACATCTATTAATTCCCCCCCTGCTCCAGCCATACCCAAGACACTCTGGTTCCTTTTAAAAAAAAAAGTGATATTTTAAAATGACCTTCAACTTTTCTTTTGTTTCAGAATGATAGATGCATTCTAAGTATTTTATTATGAAAAATTTCAAATATACAGAAACATAGAGAAACTTGTATAATAAACTCCTAAGGATTCATGATCCAGTTTCAACAATGATTAATATTTTTCCAATCCTATTTTGAATTCCCTTCCCTCTTTTTTTCCCCCAGTGCATATCACATCACTAGTAAATATCTTAGTATCTGTATTTCCTAATTTAGAAATATTTTAAAAAGCACACCTACCATGTCATTATCACATTGAATAAAATCAACGATTATTCCTTTATTTATAGTGTCCGCCAAATTCTAATTTCCTTGGTTGTTTTAAAACTGGCTTTTCATGCTTGTTATGTTCATATCAGGGTTCAAATAAAGCCTATATAGTGTATTTGCTTGCTATATTTCCTAAGTCTCTTTTATATTAAACAGTGCTCCTTCTTCTTTTCACCCATGTTATTGGTTTTTACAGAAACTGAGCCATAGTCCTGTAGAATTTTACACATTCTATATTTGGCTTATTCCTTCAAATTCAGTAGCTAGATCGAGGGGAATAGTTAGATTCAAGTTCATTTTTAGGTAAGAATTCTTTATTGTTAGTGCTGTATACTTCTTACTATATCACTACATCATATTATAAATACTTAATGATTGCTGAGTCATTTTTTTTTAGCATTAAGATTGCTCATTATGGGGGTGGGGGTGTGACTCAGGGGTAGACTCCTATGTATGTATCCTGCCTTCTCTATCTACTCTATCCCTGGGTTCAATTCCCAGCACTGAAAACAAACAAACAAACAAACAAACAAAAAGATTGCTCATTCTTCCATAACCTTTCTCCTCATGATTTTAGCATTCATTGGTAATTGTTGCCTAAATCCATTATTTCATTAGAGATTGCAAATGGTAATTTTCTAGTTCTATCACTCTTTTTGCATTTATTATTTGGAATTATTCTTTAAAAATTTCCCTTATCTTCTGTCATCTGGAATAGAGCTCCTATAGGAAATGCATGATGCATTTTTCATCATTTTCAAATGTTACAGTGGTGAAAATTGAGACTTATTTCTTAGTTATTTGAGTGTCATGGACTTACATATATCTGAATATTTTATTCTATTACAATCATTTTCTTATGCTCAAATTGCCTCATCATAGTCTGGTGGAAGCTACTTTATCTACTGTGCTCTTATTTTAGTGTCAAAATAATACTCCAATATAACTACTAACAATTATACTTATAAATAGTGTTTTCATTTTGTTGATTTTGACAAGCATCATATGTTTAAGGATTCTCACTGTGGAAATGTACAAGACAGCATTCCTCTGGTGAGCAAACTCCAGGAGGATAACAGGCATCCGGTTATCCACACTTGGAATATTCTACAGTTTCTCCCTGGAAATAGTAAGATGACTAATGCATGCTCTATGCCTAGCTGCTATGGTAATGTCCTTCATTGGGAGGCAGTGTGCTAGAGTCTTATCAGCCTCAACCTTAATCTCAGATTAAGGGAATAAAGGAACTCTCTTAGACAACACCAATGTTGTCACTGGGCCTACACTTGCCTACATAACTGTAACTTTATACAATAAGCGATATGTACTAATGATGTCAATGACCCAGTGTAACCTATGGTTATAAATAAAGCTGGCAGTTTGGACAAGCAGCCCCTTTTACTTTGCCCCCGCACCTTGCTTGCTTCTGTCTCTCTTTTGTTTTTCTTTACATATATGTACTCATGTAACCATCACTAGGACAATCAAAATATTTCTGAATATATAAACAAACAAGGGCTAGACTAAATGTAAAAGTAGAACTCCAACCCACAACTTGCAGCATGCAGCCCAGGAAACCAATCTACTACATGCAGTAACCAGTCCATGAAATAGTTCAGGCAACCAAAAATGACCAGGACTTGATTAATAATTGGCAGCTTCCCTAATTTTTGGTCTCCTTCTTCTCCTATGATGGGGATCAAACCCAGGACCTGCACATGGTAGGCAAGCACTCTACCTGAGCTATCTCTCTCACCTTAAATATTTTGCTTTTGTTAACAAAGTCACATGCCTTTGCATGGGTCATTTTATAGTTTTGCCAAAGTATCTTTGGGATAGAGTTCTAGAAATAGCCTTGCACGTCTGGGTCAAAGAGTAAATGTATATGTAATTTTGCAAAATATTGTCAAATTCCTCTCCTAGGGATTTTGTATAATTTTCCATTCCTGAGAGTAATGAATGAGGACTATTTCTATATCCAATGGAATATTGTCAAAAAATTAAAAAATTTGCCAATCTGTTAGATGAGAAATGAGATTGCCCCATAGATTTCATCTGAATTTTTTTCATCGTGGGCAAGGTTGAGCATCTCTTCATATGTTTAAGTGTCATTTGCAATTCTTTTTCTGTGAACAGTCTGTTCACATGTTTTGCCAATTGGAATGTTGGTCTTTTTTTACCCCTCAAATTTAGAAACTCACTATATATGAGGGATATTAGCATATTTTTGTATAAGTTGCAATTTTTTTCTAGTTTTCAATTTGTTATTTGGCTCGAGCTATAGTTTTTTCCATACATATTTTATGTAAGTTTCTTAACTTTTTAGTTAAGTTAATCGTATTTTTTCCTTCATTTCTGGATTTTGAGTGATCACTAAGAAAGTTTTCCCCACTTTCAGTTTATAAAAAATTCATGCATACTTTCTTCCTATAAACTTAAGGTAGTCTTTTCTTCCTTTTTAACAGCTTTATTGAGATATAAGTCACATTCCATACAATTTACCCATTTAAAGCTCCAAGGTTTTTGGCTTATTACATTACTTTTTAAAAGTTGTAATTTTTAAATTTGCATTTTTAACCATTTTAAATTGTATAATTTGGTGGCATTAATACATTCCTTCACCATGTTGTTTAGACATCACTATTTCTAAAACTTTTTCATCAACCCAAACAGAAACTCTATAACCATTAAGGAACTCCTCCTTCCTTTCTCTTCCAAGTCTCTGTTAACTTCTGACCTATTCTGTCTCTGAATTGGCCTATTCCAGAAACTTCCTGTAAATGGAATTATACAATTTTTGTTTTTTATTTAACTTAGCATATATAATGTTTTCAGAATTTATCCATGTTTTAGCATGCATCAAAACTTCATTCCTTTTTGAAGTTTAATGATATTCCATTGTATAGTTATTCTACATTTTGTTTATTCACTCATCTACTAATGGACACATGCTATTTTAATCTTTTGCTATTGTGAATAATGCTGCAAATAGTCCAGAAAGCCAGCCTACTATGAATATTACTGTACAAATATCTATTATATATTTCTGCTTTGATTTCCTTTGGGTGTTTTGAATTTCTTTGAATACCTCAGAATGAATTGCTTTTGGACATTTGGTAACTCTGTTTTTTTTTTTTTTTTTTTCGTGGTGCCAGGGATTGAACCAAGGACCTTATGCATATAAGGCAAGCAATCTACCAGCTGAGCTATATTCCCAGCCCTCTGTTTAGTATTTTATGGAACCATTTGCATGGATTCAGCTTGACCCCACCGCAGCCATCTTGAGTCATAACCGCCATGACCACTCATGAGTAACCCTGGTAGGTTTTCCCTGTATAGTATAAGTAAATGAGACCATTAGAGTGGTATGTACAATGCTACGATTAGACCCTGACTGGATCCTGGCTCTGTCAACATTAGAAATGTAGCTGAAATCTTTGATAAGATTTATTTATAAACCTTATTGATAAGGTTTATCTTAAGATAAACCACGTACTTTCCAGCTTGGATGAGTCCACTTTGTTCTGACCATTATTTACACCTCTCCTTCTGACCCAAACTGTGGGAATCCAACTGGTTTCTCTGCCACCCAGGATTGTCAGTGTGTCCTTAGTAAATTGCAATCTGTGAAATCCTGGATCTTTCTGCCTCTTTTATTTGGTCTCATGACACCAAGGGGCCAGTTTCATATACCGTGCTGGGCTGTTCTAGAACACTGCCAAATTCTTTTCTTTAGTGGCTGCATCATTTTACATTTTCAGCAGCAATAGAAGAGGGTTTCAATTCATCCATGTCCTTGCTAATGCTTGTTATTTTCCATTTTTGTTTTTTTTTAATTAAAAACAGTCATCCTCATAGGTACGAAGTGATATTTCTCTTGACATTTATGGCTTTGATTTGCACTTCCCTATTGACTAATGAGCACCTTTTTTGTGCATATTGGCCATTTATATATCTTCTTTGCAGAAATCTTTGTTTAAGTCCTTTGCCCATTTTAAAATTGGGCTGATTTTTTTTGGTTACTGAGTTGTAGGAGTTCTTTATGTATTCTAGACATTAAACCTTTTCTGAAAGATGATATGAAAACATAATCTCTCATTCTGTAGGTTGTTTTTTGCTTTTTGGATAATGTCATTCAGTGTAAAAGGATTTTATTTTTGATGAAGACCAATGTATCTATTTTTCTTTTGTTTCTCATTCTTTCGATATTATAAGAATTCACTGCCAAACCAAAGTCCTTAAGATTTACCCCTGTGTTTTCTTCTAAGAGTTTTATATTTTCAGTTTTTATGTTTAGGTCATTTGTCCATTTTGAGTTATCTTTTGTATATGGTATAAGGTAGATGTCCTACTTCATTCTTTTGTCTGTGTATATCCAGTTTTCCCAGCATGATCTGTTAAAGAGATTATTCTTTTTCCTTTAAATGGACTTGGCACCCATGTAAAAAATTAGTTGACCATAGACATATGGATTTCTTTTTGAATTGGTTTTATTCTAGTGGACTCTGTGTCTATCATTATGCAAGCACCACACTATTTTGATTACAATAGCTTTGTATTGAGTTTTGAAATCAAAAGTGTGAGTCTTCCAACTTTGTCCTTCTTTTTCAAGATTCTTTTGCTATTTGGAATCCCTTGCAATTCCATGTGAATTTTGAAGATTGACCTTCCATTTCTGTAATAAAGGGTGTTGGAATTTTGTTAGGAATAGCATTAAGTCTGCAAATTGCTTTGGATAGTATTGCATCTTGAAAATCTTGTCTTCTTATCCATAGACATAAATGTCTTTCCTCAGATCCAGGTCTTTTAAAAGTACTTCTCAATTTTCTTTAGCAGAATACTAATTTAGTCAAAGCCATGCAACTTCCTTCCAAAGTTACCACGAGATACATTGCCCAAAACTCCCAAATGTTGAGAGATGGCATTATAGCACATTTCACTGAAATCCACAAAGCATCCCTTTATTTTCATATAAATAATAGCCACTGATGAAGGGAAAAATAAAATTTTGACGATCAGCATTTACTTGAGGAACCATTTTTGTAAGACACTGATGAAGGAATATGGAATACATCTTCAAAGTGGCAGGGGACACAGAGATAAGCACACCAAATTAAAAGCATAAAAGCATATTCTCATGAGAACCAAGCAATCCTTGTTGTTGGAGGACCAAATGGAATCATCATTAATGTAAGTAGAATCAAAGTTCACAATCTGCAAGTCCTTCTTGAGGTATGCATGATTCAGCTTATTTACAGTTCGAGCAAAGGAATATTTAGAAGCACAACTATATGCTTCCAAACTGTACACTTTCTTGAAGTGCAGATCAAAAAATGGATTGTCCTAGAAGAGAAAGACAGAAATGACTTAGTTCGTAGCAATGAAAGTAGTTTCCTGGATTCTCTCATATTCTCCTGGATATGTCTATTGAAAGTGACAGTATCAAATATATTTCTAAAATCTACAAATAAGCGTTTCAAAACTACCTGCTTCAAATGTAATTCCTTCTAAAAAATAAACAAGAAAGATTATTTTTGAAACATCTATGTCTTGTCAATTATACACATGAAATGAATGTCATAGAATGTGTAGTTATCACATCTTCTCTGTGTAGTAAATTTGAGAAGATGGGATGGATATAATGAACCCCCTTACAGACTTTTGGGGATGGAGGTGGAGAAAAGCATTTTTCTCTGGTGTCTTTACTAGGAGTTTGGTCCTCTGTGATATTTAAAAGGTAAGTGGGGGAAATGCAGGATGGCTAATTAGCATTTGACATAGTACAGATGGCCAATTTGATGACTTTGCAGTTGACAGCAAGGAGTAATCTTTGACAGTAATAGCAGGGACCATTAGTCATTTGACAAACTGCTAGAATGCCTCTTATTGGATGGCTCTAGGTTCTTGCAATATGTCTATAGAAATGCTTCAAAAAAGAGGAGACATCAAACCTAATCTGGATATTACGTATTGAAATAATAATAATTGAGTCTGGAGTAGTGGTACACACCTAGAATCCCAGGCAACTTGGGAGACTAAGGCAGGAGGAACTCAAGTTCAAGGACAGCCTCAGCAATTTAGCAAGACTCTGTCTCAAAAAGAGATTGGGAGGAGGGGAGAGAGAATAATAATAATTGCTATTGTTATTAGTAGTAGTGACAACAGTGCCTTGCTCAGTGGTCAAGTACTTCTGCAGCATATGTGGAGCCCTAGATTCAAGTCCTAGCTCTACACACACAAAACTATATCATGCATTTATAAAGTGTACAAAGTATATTTCTGTTTAGGAAATATTTTCACAATTCTCCCTAATTCCCAACTCTCCTTGAGGGCAAAGGTTTTGCATTCCTTGTGTTCCTCGTGCTCATCCATGGCAACCATTGTTGTCTCAACAAATGTGTGTTGGACCGATCTGAATTGCTTCTATGTAAGAAGAAAAATGAAAGTAAACATTGCTTAAATGACAAAGAGGCAGAGAGGGACCAAATCACACAAGAGTGTAAATTCACTAGCAAGTAGCTTTTAAGCATTATATACAAATAACTACGTATTTTCAAACAGGAAAACTCTTGCAAAAGGCCAGAAAAAGAACATGGGTTTTGAAACTAGAGGATCATTTTGACTCTCTGATGTAACCATGGGCAAACTACTTATGTGATCTCTCACTTTTCCATTTTAGTTAGGGTTGCCCTACAGTTTGAGATTAATCATATAAAATGCCTAGTATGGAGCTTAATAAATGATCATACCCCAAACATCTGTCCCCAAAGATTGTGATACTGGTGTTAATACTGCTTTGCTTTGTACCATTATTTTTTTTTAAACAACACTTTAAAAGGAAGATATAAGAGTGTTGTGATTTCAAAGGTAGTGCTCCCTTAGCCATACCTTGAATGTTTTTTTCTAACTGTCATACATTGAAAGACAATTCTGCAGAGACTGTCAAAAGGAAATCTCCATTCCACCACCAGATAGTAATCATGTTCCTTAGATGGTTTTCTCTTCCATTTGCTTCTTGTCATGTAGAAAATATCCTTCATGTCTTTGAGATAATGAGGATTAATCTTTGCTTTAGCTTAATAATTGAAAGGACAAGCGTGCATGCACATAGAATACAAGTCCCTTCCTTTCTTCATCTCCCCCCTTTCTTTCTAGAGCTAAGAGGGGATCTCATAGATTATTTAGTAATCCCTTATTTATAGATGAGATGATAGTTTTCCAGAGAGGTGAAGCACAGGCCACACCTAGAGTTAAATGGCAGAGTCAGGACAAGAACCAACACCCCAGCCTGCCCATGCCCAACTTTTGGATCAGTCAGTCTCCAAATCTAAATCATTTGATTTATGCTTTATAAACTGTCTTCAATTTCAATTCCATTCCATTTTACACTTGATAATTTTCTGGCTTAAAATTACTCTATTGACAATTGTATCGTTGCCATTGAGAAAAATGTAGTAAACACTCCTTTCAATTGAGAGAGAGAGAGAGAGAGAAAGATAAAGAGAGAGATGATTTTCCTATATTCCCAGAACATTCAGGATGGATATATTATATATTTTACATCATTGTAGAAAATAAATGTTTCTTAAAAAACTCTTCTTAGGATATTATAGTTTTCTTGTGACAGGACTGATAAAAATATCCCAGGCACTGGCCAAATTTAGAGACATTATGACACCACTAACATTTGAGAACATGAGAAACAAAGAAAAGAAAAAAAGAAAAATGGGCCAATAATTGGGTGAGGGTGGTTAATTTCTGAACTATGGATTGGTGAAACTGACCTAGACTTCTGTTAAAATTTGGTACAGTATAGAAATCTGGCAAGTACAGAAAAGTATAAAGAAGAAAATAAAAATTGTAAAATTTTTAACCTTGTTATATGGGGCTGTTTCATATATACATGTACATATACACATACATGTAACTACATGTATTTTCTAGCATTAAAATTTAAGATTTAAGCCAGGCATTATGGTGCACACCTGTAATCCGAGTGGCTCAGGTCAAAGTCAGCCTCAGTAAAAGCAAGGCGCTAAGCAACTCACTGAGACTGTAAATAAAATACAAAAAAAAGGCTGGAGATGTGGTTTAGTAGTTGAGTGCCCCTGAGTTCAAACACCAGTAACAAAAAAAAAAGAAAAAATTAAGATTTAGATTTCTATAATATAATAAATATGCAAAATTGACACTATTTTAGAAAAGCTTTGTTTTCAGTTGATTTTTAAAAAACTTATTAAATAGTGAATACTTGTACTTGTGTTTTGAGGTATTCTTCTGGAAACCTGCATGCTATTCCATCTTATAGATATGCAGCAATAGGTTTAATTGCCTAACATTTAGGTAAAATGTATTGTCAGAAAAATATTACTTGACTGGATGCAGTAGTACACGTCTGTAATCCCAGTGACTTGGGAGGCTAAAGTAGGAGGATTGCGAGTTTGAGGCCAGCCTCAGCAACTTAGTGAGGCCTTAAGAAACTTAGTGAGCCCCTGTCTCAAAATAAAAAATTAAAAGTGCTGAGAGTGTGCCTCAGTGGTAAAGCACCTCTGGGTTCAACCCTCAGTACCAAAAAAACAAAAAAATTATATGAGTAATTAGGAAACAAAGCAATGAAATCCAGCGCTTTCACCAAGGAGTCCTGTCAAACACAGCAAGCTTGAAAAGTTCAAAACCCACCTGAATCAAATGTATGAAATATGATATGTCAAGAGCTTTGTAATGTTTTGAACAACCAATAAAAAAAAAAAAAGAAAAATAGGATTTCTAGGTGTTAGCCAAGGTAATAGCAGAAGGCATATATGGACATTCAGATTAGATCATTAAGCAGAGTTTATGGCTGTTACTGTATCCTCTGAGTTTAGCAGGACCTTCGGTGCTATAAATTCTGATAGAGGACTGAACAAAGAAATTAATAAATATATGAATTTGTGGAGGTTGAACAACCAATCTAAAGAAGGCAAATTAACAGATTTCTGAGTAAAGTCTAGCTCTACCACTTAATAGCTGTTACCTTGAGGAAATCAATTAGTTTTTTTTTTTTTTTTGGTGAGGGGTACCAGGGATTGAACTCAGGGGCACTCAACCTCTGAACCACATCCTCAACCATTTTTTGTATTTTATTTAGAGACAGAGTCTCACTGAATTGCTTAGGGCCTCACTTTTGCTGAAGCTGGCTTTGAACTGGAGGTCCTTCTGCCTCAGCCTTCAGAGCCGCGGGGACTGCAGACATGCACTATCGCGCCAGGCTCAATTAGTCTATCTTTTTTTTTTTTTTTTTTTTTTTNTATATATATATATACATACATACATACACACACACAAAATAGGGCTGGGGATGTGGCTCAGAGGTTGAGTGCCCCTGAGTTCAATTCCTGGTACCTGCTCCCCAAAGGAAAAAACCAACAATAAATGAATTTTGCACACATGGTGGTGCACACCTGTATTTCTAGCAACTCAGGAGGATGAGGCAGAAGGGTTGCAACTTACAATGTGCAAGGCCCTGGGTTCAAACTTCAGTACCTCCCCCCCCCCAAAAAAAAAGAAAGAAAGAGAAAAAAATGAGTCTTATTGAGTGCCTGATATCTATCAGGTAGAAGGCTATGACCTGGTCTCAAACTTTAGAAGGGGCTTTCCATTCAAAGGGGAGTTAGAGTAATACAATAACTGCAGTTTGTAGGGTTATGGCCTCAACATATTTACATCCACAATGAATGGGTGCACCGGGTGGGGAGTCATGAGTAGGACTTCACCTAATGGGAAATCTGGAAATGGGGTAAGAGGTGGGGGGGGATTGGGCATTGTAAACTTCAGGAGTCAGTACTTAATTAGACATTGTGGGCATATAAAATTCAGGGGCAGGATGAACTCTCCCTCTCCAGAAGACTCTAGAATCAGACTGGGAAATGACTATTTAAGTGGACAAGAGGGGAGACTCTTTCTTGTCTTTCAACTCTAAGATTCTAGGATTTCCAAGCACTACGATCCTTCTGCAGCATGAAGGTGGCTTGCTGACAGAGGGAAGGAATCCTCAAAACCTGCAGAAGAAATTGGAGAGAGTAATGGTGGAAATGTAATATGTTTGGGAAAATGGCATTCAGATTTTTAGGCCTGACTGACTGGTTTACTCTGTTAAGAGGACCTTGAGAAAAATGCTTTTAAATTTAATAGACAAAACTCAAATTCAAACTCATAAAAGCAAAACTAAAAAGTAGATCACAGGAAATTAATCCATACCACTTAAGAACAATATGTCATTTTAACACTTAGTACATGACAAGAATATATGATGTAGGATATTGAGCATAAAGATCACCAACATATTGATCCCACATCTCCCTTATGAAACATAATACTTACAGTGTCTGCTTCTTTTCCATCAATCATCTGCAGATCATTCAAAGACCACTTTTTTGTTACTTCATATTTTTCATCTAAACCTATTCTGTAGTGTTTTACCATGATTATTTTCACTTCTTCATTTTTGGTCACTGTAGGACAGAAAAATTCTTAGTTTTAGAAGACTATAAATTATTCAAGTCACACTTTTCAGGATTATATATACACTTTTTATATAATGATCTTGAACCCACATTATAGTTTTGGCCTGAATTTGAGACCTGATGTAGTTGAACCTTCATGAATATGCCCCCCAAATTTGCTCCACATGTTAAATTTATTTTTGCAGCAATTATGCTGCCACA
This sequence comes from Marmota marmota marmota, assembly GCF_001458135.2. Lineage (NCBI taxonomy): Eukaryota > Metazoa > Chordata > Mammalia > Rodentia > Sciuridae > Marmota > Marmota marmota. The sequence continues at coordinate 41,864,019 of NW_026000108.1, read as the reverse complement.
ATAGTGTTTGTCAGATAGAACTCTGAGCTATGTGCTTTGAGCTCTAAACTTTGTGGTAGAGAATGGGATTCAACGTGAGGCAGGAAATAAGAGGCCTAGCATTACAACACAGTCAGTGCCAAAGTGTTTACCAGAACACATTATAATTTAAATTCATGACAGTATAAGCAAGTGAGGTAAGAAGAGCAAACAGTTCTGCTCACATAGCAACACAGGACAGTACTTCGGGAACTGGGACAATTTCTTCTAAATTTGCTGTGTGAATCATGACCACCACTGACCTGTTTGATGTTGTTGGAGATTTTTAATCCTCTCAAGTATGCCTCTTAAATTCTAGTGTTCTAAATGATGCCTCCAGCACAGAAGATTCTAGTACTATGCTTTGAAAATTCAAGGAAATCTTTGCTTATTTTATGTGAACAAAATGAGGGAAATAATTTTCTCATCTTAAAATAATTTCTTTGGTTTCACATAAACACATCATAATTATCAACATTTTATTATAGAGTTTCTGCTTTGAAAATTACCAGTGAGTTAATCAAGGAGTATTTCCTTACGAGTACTTGCTATTTGCTTGATAGATTATAGATGCCAAAGGGGAGACAAGTAAGAGCCTGCCCTCTAGTAACTTATGGTTTTGTTCAGGAAACAGGGCTAACATACATATATTATAAAGAGGTGACAGATCCCTATCAACTGTCTAAAACTTTCTTTCAAGGTAGATAATGTCACCTAGAGAGCTGCACAAGCTGGTTCTGTCTTCTAAGAATGAGAATTTGTTTGGGGGAAGATTCTCTTTTGATTCTGCTATGGTTTAAATGGGTCCCCAAAGTTCTTGTGTTGGAAACTTAATCTCAGTGCACACTAGTCTGGCATGAGACACAGGAGGCTGGTCTGGACCTCAAAGGCTCCAGAAATGGGGTTGGGGAAGGGAGTAATTCTCTTCTGAAAGAACAGGTGATACTGAAATCAAGATGACCATTGGATCTCAGAGTTAACAACAGGACTGGAGAAGAGGTTCTGAGCAATTTGACAAATCTAAATGAGGGCAAGGTGACAGGTGGCCAGTGCAAGCTCGTACTGCAATACCAAGCCAGCAGGTCTCCTTCTTCTATGAGCTGGAGACTAATAAAATGATACCCTGTTAAAAGAGTATTTTTCTGGTGGCTGTGATGCACAGGATACATTAAAGAAGAAAAGAAAGAGGAACCAGAGAGCCCTGGAGGAGGCAATGTGGCTCAGTGAGTTATGGCACCAGATGTTCTGGAGTCAAACTGGTAACACCAATATGGTATGGCTCAGTCACTTAATCTCTGGAGAGGATAAGCCTCATTTTCTCCTGCCATAAGGCAGACGTGAGAGTGATATAAACTTTATCTACTCAAGATTAAAGTGGATACAGTATGTAAAGGATTTAGGATTGTGTCTGACTCATGGTGATTGCTGAAGAGTTTTGCTTGTTTTGCAGGCTGTGGTGGTAGCCTACGCATGGGATGAAGGTAAGGGAGACAAGCGGCAAATCTGAGTAATGTTTAAAATGAGGCACTTCAGCACTTGGTGGAAAGCAGACACTGTATGCAAGCCCAAATAGCAAAGCATGGAGGTTGAGCTGGCTGGGTGGAATAATGAGTTGTTTTTTTGTGTGTGTGTTTGTGTGTGTGTGTGTTTGTGTGTATGCCAGGGATTGAACTGAGCCATATCCCTAGTCTTTTTTTTGTGTGTGTGTGGCGGGGGATGTACCAGGGATTGAACTCAGGGGCACTTGACCACTGAGCCACATCTCCTGCCCTCTTTTATTTAGAGACAGGGTCTCACTGAGTTGCTTAGCACCTCACTTTTACCGAGGCTGGCTTTGAACTTGTGATCCTTCTTCTCAGCCTCCCAAGCTGCTAGGATTACAGGCGTGTGCCATCGTGCCCAGCTCCCCAGTCCTTTTTATTTTTTGTTTTGAGACAGGCTCTCCCTGAGTTGTTTAGCACTAAATTGCTGAGGTTGGTTTCAAATCTGCCATCCTCCTGTCTCAGCCTTCTGAGCTGCTGGGATTATAGGCATGCACCACCACACCCAGCTTAATGAGTTTTGTTTTTGTCATACACATAAGGTATTCACAAATTAATTCAGGAGAGAATGAGATGGAAGTTTTGTAGTTTAGGAATGGAAATAGAGACTGGAGGGTTTTGAGTGTGGAGAGGTTTCCAAGACCAGGTGTATAAGAAAAGAGCAGAGGAAAGGGATAAGAGAAAGTGGAGAAGAAAGAGATGTCAGCAAAGGGTCTGAGAAAAGGCCTCAGAAAAGACAGATCAGAGAGTGCAATGCCATGGAAATCAGAGGATGATCTTTTTCAGAGGTTTGGAGACAATCCTGCGAAATCACTTTGTTAGGTAAGGTGGAGTTCAGCCCTGGCACTGAATCTGACTTGGGAAGGTCATTGATTAGCACCATGAAGGCAGTTTTTCTATAATGGCAAGAGCAGAAGATGGTTTGCAGAGGATTCCTTTGTGTTCTACTGTATACAGATTGAGTACACATTCTGTGCCAGTTCCTGGGTTAGGTAAGATTACACAAGGTAATAAACATGGAGGCTAAAGGCTATGACTTAGACATATTCCAAGAGTTCAGAAGAAGACATATGGTGCATTTCAGGGTCAAGGGAGAAATTGAGGGGCATGTCTAGAGAGGACCTCAAGATCTTAATCCAGGATCAATGAATGACTCAAGAGTCTGAAGTACCCCTGTAGCTGTGAGGTGCTAAGCAACTCAGTGAGAGCCTGTCTTTAAATAAAATTGTGTAGAAGTTGGTGGCTTTCTGCCATCTATACCACTCTAGCCCTAAAAATGTCTATCTGTACAGTTCTCGATGTCAGCTTTGCAAAGAGGAAAGGAGGGGAAGAACTGCCATCAGGCTGGTGCATTGTAGTGGAGGCAACCTTAGTGAGGAAAAGATCTCAGTAGCTTGTCACAATTGTTAAGCACAGGATCTTGGAGGAGGTTCCTTCAACCAGAAGACAGTTGTGTCTTCCCGACAGAAGCTGTACCTCAGAATCAGAGGATTATATTCTTGTTCAGCTAGATGTCTCACTAAGCTACTTTAGAGGGTGAGAGAGAATGGGGGTGGAGAGATAAGGAGAAATACTTGGACACTATATGAAAATGTAACTTTCAGGGAGCAAATTCCACTGCCTCATCTACAAATTATGATAACCAAATGATCAAAGATAAAGGCATTCATTCAATTCATTAAGTTGATATTTATTTGAGTGCCCTTTTTTGTACTAAGCATGGTGTTAGAAATTGAGATTTATGTATATAAATAGGGATTTATGTATATAGATGACTCTATGACCAGTGTGATTCTACAATATGTACAATCAGAAAAATGAGAAATTATACCCCAATGATTAAAATGTATGAATTGCCAGGATCATTATAATGTCATGTGTAGCTAATAAAAAAAATTAATTCCCCAAATTAATTCTCACTGAGACTGCAGGGGATGGGGGCTTCAGAAAGAAAACCAATGCTAACGGTGCTATGAATGAGTCAGGACACAGAGGGACATCATTGTCTGACTGGTCATCAGGAGGAGCGTCCTGAGGAGGTCATCTGAGCTGCAAAGGTAGGAGTTAGTAGAATGAAGAAAAGAGTAAAGGGGGCTCTGAGAAGCACAGGCACAAAAGCATGAAGCGCTTGACACTTTTGAGTCATTATAAGTATTTGCTGCTTTTGGCAGCAGCTGTGAGTGTGGCCAAGTGGAAGGTAGCAAGTTAAGCATGAGTTAGTCCTGGAAGGATCTGGAATGCCAAGCCATGGGATTTAGATGTTATTCTGAAAGCTGTGGTAGGTGGTGAGGAAGTGTTATTGAGGGATTTTAAATGAATGGACAGGCAGGGATTTAAATTTTAGAAAATTCTTTTGGAAGGGTTGGGAATATGGCTCTGTGGTTAGGCCCCTCTGGGCTCTATCCCTAGTACAAAAAAAAAAAAAAGGAGGAAAGAAAAGAAAGTAAGTAAGTTAGTTCTTTTGGAACATTCCACAAAGGATGGGTTAGAGGTTGAGAACAGAGAAAGGAGATGCTAAGCAGATAGAATCTACCAGTTATTGAGTTTGCTTACATTAATGGTCACTGCCCTACCAACACAAAGCTAAGAAAATAAAAGAACATGCTTTAAAGATTAAACTTTTGATAAAAAGAAGCAGCACAGAGAGACTACAGCTTCCTTAATTTGACAAAATGACTTCCTTTAGAACTAAGGAGGCTCCAAGAATTCTCTGTAGCCATAAGCCAAAGAAGTCTGCTCAGGCTGGAGTTGACCCAATCCCTAAATTCCGTACTTGAGCTCTGCTGCCAGCTCAAATTAAATGGCCATCACCACATTAAGGCACTGGCAAAGTGGAAACTTAGCACATCGTCTTAAAACAGAAATGTGTTTACATAGTAAAAACGATAGAGTGTCGGTTTCACTAACATCAGAGCCTCTGTTGGAGAATTACGGCTTAGGGAATGATATCTGCAGATGCAGGGAACTTCAGAATTAGACTGCTCCACTTTTAATATTTTAGTCTGCATTTCCAGAATTATGATCTTAACTCATAACAATCTTTTTTTTTACCTTAAATTTAAAAATGAGCTTTGTCATTGATAAATACCTCTATTATCATGACAAAATGATGGTTATATTCATGAGTCAGTATTGGCAAATTGATCCAACATGATTTGGCAGAATAGAGGAAAAATAGTAGCAAATAAGTAATTTGCATAGGAATGCTTTAAATAAGTAAGATCCTTTTATTTTCTAATCCTAGGTTTATATAATTGTTTTCACTATTTAAATTAAGTAATAGGAAAAAATTACCACCAGATATTGAAGAAAAGAAGCCTTTAGTGACATGTCACAAGGCACTGATGATGCCTTGGGGTTGTTGAGTAGGCAGTCATTAATGTCACCTAAAAAGTAATTTTCAAATAACATTTTTCTAGAAATATTTTTATAAAATCAATTTTGGGGCTATACTGGGTATCTTTAAAATATTAAAATGACTGACAGTAAGCAAGTTAGGACATAAGTTATTGATGTACTCTCAGAAATAGGAGAGAGAATGGAAGAGAAAGAAAGTGCTTTTTGTGGGAGCAGAAGAAAAGAAACAAAGAGGGCCGTCCGCTAAAGCTCAGGCAAGGTCTATTTAATGAGCTCCAAGCTACAACAGTCTCAGATCACCTTCTGAAAGCAACACAAGACAGTGGTTGAGCACAAGTGACCTGAATTTAAAGTTCTCATTTGTCACTTGCTAGTTGATGATTTTGGGCAAATTATTTAGTAACTGTAAGCCTCAACTTTATTGTCCACAAGAAGTGGCAGATAAGATAATGCATGGGGAGTACTTAGCATAGTCTGGCGTGTGTGTTAAGAAACACAGTCATCTTTCTGGTTAGAAGCAGTGTCACAAAGTGGAAAGAACTTTGGTTTTAAAATTACTTCCTGTGACCGTGGGGTAGTTACTTTACTTCTTATGACCATGGTTTCTCATCTGCAAAACAGAAATTTAACCTCATAAAGTTGTCATGAAGATGAAAACGAATAATGTATAGAAATGGAATTAAATAGACTTGTGCCTAACAGTCTGGCTGAGTTTTTTTTTTTTTGATACTGGGGATTGAACCCAGGGCACTCAACCACTGAGCCACATCCTAAGTCCTCCTGATTTAGCTTCCTGAGCTGCTGGGATTACAGGAATGCGACACCACGTTTGGCTATGCCTGACACTCTGTAGGTATAATTTACAACTATTTATTTTATCCCCTAATAAATAAGGCCATTCTAATAATGAAAAAGTTTTAATATTTTTTCCCTTAAAAGCTCTGCTATAAAGTTTCTGTTCACTCTATAATTGATGTGACTTGGACTTTAGAATAGGTGGAGCATATTGATTTCCACATTTAAATTCCCAAAGTAGAAAATTACCAATGGGAAAATCTGTCTCAAGAGTGACTAACTTATGATGTTATTGTAAGTCTTTGATTTTATAGATAATGATAGTATTCCACTTCTAGTATCCGAGTCACCAACCCTTTCAGGTGTAAAAGCTAAGTCATAATAAATACAAGGTAACAAGAGATCCCAAAGGGGACATATCTGTGTTGTACTCTCCACTTATAATTACTCTGATTTGGAGAGTCAGAATACAGAATAGTTTATTTACATTTCTCTATAGAGATATTTCATGATGGTCAACGAATGTGCGATGTACTTTGCTTGTGTGAGGGAGTGTCTGGGGCGGGGACTTCAAAAATAATGAAGCATTTTTCTACCTTTAGATACAGAGCAAGATATGCCTTTTATTTTAAGGTATAAAATTGACTTTGATATTCAAGATTTGTTCCTCATCTCATAATCTTGATGAAAACTAAGTTTTGTGGTTTATGATATTTGTATTTTATTTTTAGTAAAGTGTACTTTTCATCAATCAATCCCATATTTCTTCTTTTCCTAATTTGTTAGAATAGAGAATAAGTGCAATCAAATTAGAATTTCTCCAAGTGCTCGCTCTCTTTTCGAGAACAGAGTGCTATATTGTTGTAAAACCAAGTGAATTCATATTTATGAAAGGAAATATAGGTTGTGAATGGGAAGATATATCAAAACAGCCTTAAGTAAATCTGCAACTTGAAAAATAAAAAAAAATGCACTCTCCTCTGCTCTGTTGTCAGAATATGTGCATAGTTGTTTGGATATAATTTGACCCACACAGTTGTTATTCTACCACTATTATAGCATCTTTTCTTTGTTTCTATGATGTCCGAGGAATTGGACCCAAGACCTTGCACAGGCAAGCACTTTACCACTGAGTCACACCCCCAGCAAAATAACATCTTTAAGTGTCTGAAAACTTTTCAAAATGTCATCCTATATTTTCATTCTTAAAAACACTACAATAATTTGTTCTCAATTTAGTGCTGGAAAGATTAAACTACTATCTCCCCAGATAACACTATCATCATGAAATGAAAAATTTAAAAAGTTATTTAGTTTTGTGATTTGTTTATAAGATTTTGGGAATTCACAAATTTAGCAACAGTGGTTCCAAATGAAGCCTCAAAAATCACTTTTAGTAACCCCCTTTATTTGTCTTCATATTCTTAATTAACACTCTTTTGTAAATGATTTGACAAATTGTTAGGTTCTTTGATTCATAGAGGAAAAAAGTTCTGCTTTGATAGCAAAAATTAATATATGTAGAAAAATTACATATAATATTTTCACAATTCTAGCAAATGCCCTTAATTTCAAATTAATATCTGTATATGGAAAATTGTTTTCTAAAGACATGAGAATACCTTAAAATAGTCTATATCTTAATAGGCATATAATTTAAAACATAGTATACAGTATACTCCATTAATTTTATATCAAATGAACATATTTATATACCTTTACTATATATTTTATTCTAACTACAAATGCATATTTATAGTATAGACCTACATACACATATTTTAGCATGTATTTTTACAGTAAATATATATATATATGTAAATATATATATATATATATATATATATAAACATTTTAATTCATTGTTGATGAATTTTAAAATTTTATTTATTTATTGGTATGTGGTGCTGAGAATCGAACCCAGTGCCTCATACATACTAGACAAGCACTCTACCATTGAGTCACAACCCCAGCCCACACAGTAAATATATTTTTTCCGTACATTTTAAAAAGTGTAATGCTATCTTTCTTAAAAACCCACCTTTCATTTATTGGAATATAGTTTGTCATTTTTTTTTTCTAGTAAGGACTTTATAGGGGAGCACTTCATGCAAACATAGACGTTTTTATTTCCATTTCAGAGATGTTAACACTGATGCCAGAGATGTTAACATTGATGCCATTTTGTCCCAAGTTCATAGCTGATAGGCAGACAAAGCAGGGCCAGATTTTACAACCAGATCGACCTGATTCCAAGCATTCCAAGGGATGTGTTAACCATGCCCTGCTACCTCCCAGTTTTGGCTAAGGTTTCAATATGCCATTTCAAGTCTATTGGAGTGTCTCGAACCCGTTTGCACTCTCCTCATTGCTCTCAGGACTTGTTCCTTCCTAGTGCCTGCACCTAACAGACCTCCTACCCCTTTCATGAGATGCTGGTTTTGACCATCAATGATAATGTTGTTGGAGGACTGGGAAGATAATCCCAGGGAGAAAGGGACATGTAAACTCTGAGGTGGAGGGAACTGAGGACCCAAGACATCCTCAATGTGTATCCCAGCAACTACAGAGAGGAAAATTGAATTAATGACATCTGCATTTTACATTGGTCAGGTAATCATCAAGATTTAACAGTAAATGACAATACTCTGGTTGTGAGACTCCTGCAGAAGGACAGACTCCAGTCATATAAGTAGAAAGTATTGCCAAATTTCAATTTTTTTTTTTCTCTTTCGGCACTGGGGACTAAAGCCAGGGTCTTGGGCATGTTAAGCCCATGCTCTACCACTGAGCTTCACCACCTGCCAAATATATTTCTTTAATTTGAAAAATGCATTATATGATTTGATTACTCTGGACCTGTGAGCCTTGCAAATTTAGAACCGTTAGATTATAGGGTGTGCAAGGAAATCAGAACTATGTGACGTCTCCTTGAAGGGGAAGAGCCCTCCAAGGATAGTAACCTGCCTCAACAATTTTGATTCAGCTTGTTTGATTCCCATCGATGGAAATTTTCTAAGTAAAACATAGCCAAAGATAAGATGGTCGAGCATTATTTAAATTACTGTTCTACCAAAATGGGTTTGTAATGGTCATAAAAATGTGCTATATTGGGGGGAAATGCTCACAAATTGATGGATGTGATATAGAGGAGAAAAGTTAGTAAAAAGTTAGTGAACTTTTATCTGGAGTATCATAAAATTGTCTTCTTTCTCATCCCCTTGTTTTGCACCAGGAATTGAACCCAGGGGCAGTTAACCACTGAGCCACATCCCCACCCAGGTTTTTTTTTTTCTTTTTTAACAGGGACTCGATAAGTTGCTTAGGGTCTCCATAAATTGCTGAGGCTGGCTTTGAACTTGTGATCCTCCTGCCTCAGCTTCCTGAGCCATTGATATTATAGGTATTCACCACTGTGCCTGGATTTCTTCCTCATTTTTGAGAGGACCTTGTTTTTTCTCTTATATATGACAGAATCGTTGAATCAATTCCAAACATTTAATTCAAGGAGATGTTTCATGAGACAGTGATTTGGTAGTTAGGATACAACATGGATTCTTACTTAAAGTGTTTAATTGACCTTCCCCCATAATTTACATTCTTTGTTTTTCCTGAGCTGATTACATTTTTTCTATTTGTTGATATGCCCAGTTCCCACACTTTATATGTATAGCAAAAGAGGCTAAGGTGTTCAATAAATATTACTCTTCTTAATACTGGGCAAATATGACTGTATTTATTAGAAATTATTATATTTTTTTTAAATTCAAGCACTTAACTTGGAGATATTCTATTTCCTTTATAGTACTCCCTCTTGTTACCTTTGGAAAGGCCTTCTAAGCCAATTATCAGGAAAAGAATTATAACAAGTTCTCTGAAAATAGGGGTGCACTTTAAAAAGGAAAGTCCACAATGAACACCAAGTTTCTTTTCTCCTAAGCCTCTGAAAAGTATTCAAAGGCACAGACTGGGATATTAAATTCAATAGTGGCACACACATTTCTATCTAAATTCAGCACAAAAAAAGTCACAGGTTCAGCAAACTATAATTAAGTGAAAAAGCCTATTCATGACAATTTTCATAAATTTTAAAATGCTTGTTTTACTTAAATCCTTTAGAGAACATTCCCTTATCCTTAAAGTTCCATCTTCATGAGCTGGTTTCTACCATTAAAGGATTGTTTTTCATATAAGAGAAATATTTTTTAAAGGCTCATTTCTGTCTTCAAAACAGAAAATCTAAATCCCAGAAAATCTAAACAAATGAATGGAACAAAAAAATAAATAAAATAATAATAAAAAAACTAAGGTTTTGTTTCTTTCCTAGGATGAAAAGAAAATTCCAGTCATCTAAAATGGTTGAAAATAGAGATGTGTAACTCAATTCTTCAATGTATTTAAAAATATACAGAGAACTCCCTGTTGAAGTTTTAAAAATGAACTCTTACACAATAATGAGCTCTTACATGCCACGAGAGTGAACTAAAAGATTAGAGACAAGATAATCAAATCAGAAGTACATATTCAGTTTCATTTCTGAACAAATAATCAAAATATTATGATATCATTTTTCTTTCTTTCATTTTAGCACTTTAAGAAAAATTCAATGGAATCCAAATTCTCAAACTAGGCATAGTTAAACTCTATCACAAGAGGCACACATCTGCTGTATAAGAAACACAGACAAACCCCCTACCACCGAAGCATCTTTAGATGACTTGCTTTTTGAAACGAGAACAGAAAGAGTAGATTACCTGACACACAGAGGTAGTACCTGTCCTGCACCGAGAACTCAATTTCAATAAACTCGTACAGATTCTGTGAGAGTGGCTTAAACAGTTTCTTCTCCAAGTCCTCCTTCACCAATGATGACATTTCCTCCAGCTCCCCTTGGCCTGATATTTTGGTTCACACTCAGGCTTGCTCTCCTTTTGCTCCTTGCTGTCTCTTTAGGCTTTGCAATCCTCCCAGTTTACCCGCCTTTAACTTCTCATTTGTAGCCAGAACCCAGGCTCCAGAGAGCACCGAGTGGTCAGTTCCTCACTGCGGTATCTGCCCAGTGGCAGCAGCGGCTGCAGCAGCTAAAATACAGCAGTGGCACTAGCCCCACCGCCAGCCTTGAGCATCCAGCCTCAAGCAGGCTGCTCTCGGGAGCTCTCCTGTGGCTCGCTGATGGGGAACATATTTATAAACGCCGAGCCATATCCACAGATCTACTTGTGGAGTCCCCTGGTTATTCCAATCTAAGTACCCTTTCCCCTTTCACAGCAGCACTCTGCAGAGAAAAGACCACCACTGCAGCTTGATGCCATCATATAAATCAGCTGTCTGGCTCTATTGATTGGGATCATCTTCCATTAAGAACTTTGTTCTCATCCGCCAAGGAAAAGGCATCCCTTCTCGCTCTAGGCATTTTCAACAAGTTTCTTTCCCCACCTGCAATGTGTTCAGACCTTTGCTTCCAAAGCTCTAAAGATTATGGATCTAAATTGTAATTTTTTAAAAACTTTTCAAAATTATTTTTAAATGGACATTTAAATGGGATCATTTTAATGCTATTTATTTCTTCACTCACAGATGAAAATATATTAGGTACTTACTAAGGGAAAGCATTCTGTTTGTTTCTTGGGAAGTTTCTTTTTTTTTTTTTCCAATTTAACAGGACATTAGAGTTTATTTGGGTATAGCCGTAAGTAAATTATTCAATATAGTTGTAGGAGGAAGGTGAAAATTCTCTTTCGATTGTTTTCATTTTCTCTGTGGTAGTATAATATGCCCAAATCATCAAGAAGAGAAGAAGAGAAAAGGAGCAAGTATTTGAGAAGAAAGAAAACAAGATATGAGATAGTCCTTTGGGGGAATGCAAGAGTGACTTGATTAGGAACAGGTCAGGTGTCATCATACACTGGGCTCAGGGACAAGTCAATATGTGGGGATCCTTCCAAAAGTTGATAAGGATTTCAAGACGGTGACAAAGGCATTTTAAACCAAGCATGGGGCCCTTCTAAGCCTGGGCACTGTGCAAGCAAACCCATGAATCTTAACCTAAGGCAATATAGTAGTTGCTTGCTCTCACTAAGGATGAAGATCAGGAATAGCAGGAGAAACAGTATGTTTGCATAGTTTTCTGTACTGATGATGAGTTACGAAGCCTTCTCCATCCTTGTCCTTCTCTGTCCTTGTAATCCTGTATGTGCAGTCCTGATATCCTGAGTCCCAGCTCAAATAGCAGGTAAGAGTTTGCTTTTGAGTTAACTGCCTTCATATTTAATCTGTTGAAACACCATATGCTGTGCAGACTTGAAAAAACTCCATTGTAATCTTTAAACCAGCTCCGGGATGGCTTCTCCTAGCTCCTGCCTCCAGCCACCTAATTTGGTAGCGAGGTTTACAGAAGAGGAGAGAGAGAGAGAGAGAGAGAGAGGAGAGGGGGAGGAAGGGGGGGAGGGAGAGAGGGAGAGTGAGAGAGGGAGAGGGAGAGAGAGAGCTCTTGGGAAGTTTCTATCCTCAAAGAGCTTATGGTCTAATAGAGATAAGTACACCATATAATTAACCCAAATGTGTAAAAGTGATACATGGCACCAAACAGAAGGGAAAACAGACTAGGAAATGTACCTTTTCCTGGAAAGAACAGAAGAAGTACCATGGGAGAGTCTGAAGCTGGGAGAGTGAGAGAAGAGCATAGAGGTGGAGAAGGAGGGGCATATTGAAATGGAAGGAGCATTGTGAGCTGCATCAGTAAGCATAGGGTGGCTGAAGGTGTCCTCTCCAAAATTCCATTGCTGCCAATGTGGTAGTATTAAGAGGCGGGGCCTTTAAGAGGTGAGTAGGTCATGAGGACTTCTCCCTTAGGAGTGGGATAAAGGCTGACAGGCTTCCCACAGCCTTCCTCTGGCTTGCCCTTCTGCCTTCTGCCATGTGGTGACACAGCATTCCTACCTTCTGAAGGATGCAGCCCTCATTGGACAATCCAACCTCAAGCCATCTCTGTCTTGGACTCGTAGCTTTCTGGCATCCTGTGAATTATGCAGTCTGTGGTATTTTGTTATAGTAGCACAAATGGACTGAGGCAGGGTGTTGAGGGAGGACAGAAAATTGTCCTATTTTCTTGAGTTGTAGGGTGTGTGTATTTAAAAGATGAAAGAAAGATTGGGAGCAGATCATGGAAATGCTTCTACAACAAGTTAATCCTCTAGACTGTATTCTACAGAAGTAGAGAGCCAATGAAAATTTGGGGGCATTCGTTCAGCCATTCTTTTAACAAATATTTATCAAGAGTTGATTATGTGCTGGGCTCTATTCTAAGAACTGGGGATATGACAGTGAAAAAAATGGGCCAATTCCCTGCTCTGAGAAGTTCATTGGGGTAGATGGAAAATAAGGACTAACCCAAGCAGCAGTGCATTCAGGGTGTACAAGGCTACAAGACACAGAATACATGACATAAAGATATAAATAATCTCATGTAATAAGGTCTGCACGTAAGCTCCCAAGGTGAGCGTAAGGCTGATAGAAAAGAGTCCCAGGTGCTTTCCATTCTACTCTCCTCAGATACTGGCTCTCCCCTCCCACACCACCTCAGGCAGCTGTGGTTCAGCTCCAAAGATGCGGGGGTGGGGAAGAGGGGGAAGCAGCTATTTTGATTTTTCTTTTGTTCCAGAGGCAAAATACTTCTCAGAAACCTGCCAGCAGACCTCCCTTTGCATCTCAGTGGCTGTAACTGGGTCATATGACGACCACTAGTAAGGTAAGTATTTGTCATCTTTGGTTGCTTTCAGGGGAAGTGGGACTTTCTAACAAGCAAGAGTGGTTGGGTGTGACTGTGAGCAGGCAACTGATAACGTCTTCCATGGTTGCTCTAAAGAAAAATTAATGACATGCTCCTAGCTAGGTTGAACTGCAGGGTCCCGGGGAAGATATTTGCTTTCATAGGCCTGTTTCCTCATCTATAGAATAATGTAAAATAACCTCTTTTCCTACTTTAATATCCTTCTATTCTCTCTGTGATTCTGAGAGTATATAAAAACAATTTGGGGGCTGGGGGTGTGGCTCAGGGGCAGAGCATGTGCCTAGCATGAGAGAGGCCTTGGGTTTGATCATTAGCATTGCAAACAAACAAATAAACACTGACCATCCCCCCTACAATTTGGGTAAGAGGAGCAGAAGAAATAGTGAGGGACAGTTTTGTTTGTTTGTTTTGGTACCAGGGATTGAACTCAGGAGTACTCCACCACTGAACCACATCCCCAGCCCTATTTTGTATTTTATTTAGAGACAGGGTCTCATTGAGTTGCTTAGTGCCTTGCCATTGCTGAGGTTGACTTTGAATTCGCGATTCTCCTGTCTCAGCCTCTGGAGCTGCTGGGATTACAGGTTTGTGCCACTGCACCTGGGCAGTTTTTTATTCTCACAGTATAGCCAAGATATGTGGTCTGCAGTACCTGGCACATATTGGATATTCTTGTATTCTTTCATTCAGTCATTAATTTATTTGTACATATTAACCGATGAACAAATAAATAAATCAAAAAATCATGTAATGGTTTTTAAAAAAATCTTTGCTTTGATGGTTTTGCAGCGATATATCCTCATGGAGGAAGTGTACTGTGAGGGTATATGTCTTACCGGATATTTACCCTGTGTCAATAGCCATTTTTTGTTTCCTGGTACCAGGGATTGAATGAAGAGGTGCTTTACCACTGAACTACATCCCATTTTTTTTAAAATTTCATTTTGAGACAGGGTCTTGGTAAGTTGACCATGTTGACCGGGAACCTGACTTCCTTCTGCCTTAGCTTCTTGAGTTGCTGGGATTCAGATATGTGTCATGGCTCTTGGCCAATATCCATTTTTACTTCTTACCATGAAGACCTAGTCTTCAGTTGTGAGAGTTTCAAGTGGACTTCTGGAAGAATTACCACAACTCTCCCTCCATGTCCTTAAAAAATATTGCAAATTTGTATTTCATACAGTCTTAAGTAATATTGAAATTAGAAGCTTGGAAATTGTCCTTGTGACTTTATAATTCCAAAATGAAATGTTTACTGTTAACTAAAGTGTTTTTAGAAACTATCTGCCATTGTGTTCAATATTCTTATGGCATTGATTTGTGTTGACAGTCATAAAGAAAAAGTCAAAAAGGCATGTTAAAATGCGAATGTGTAAGATTCTAAGTAAACTGTATAAGAACAATCTATCAAAACATTATCTAAGTTAAAGAATTCAAATAATTGGCCTTAAAAAACTGCAATTGACAATTCATTAAAAATAGAAATAAGGAAAAATTTTAGAGATCTTAATTTCACTGTGTGTTAGTTCAGGCAAATAAAATACTAAGACCTTGGAAACTGACATCACAAAAGAGGTTGTAGAAAAATGAAAAATAGACCTCCCAAAGCATACATTGATGCTAACAATATTTAATAGAGCTACTAAAACATTCTTTCCTCTTAACCAAAGATTATTCAGTTAGTAAATTTGTTTTCTGAAATGATATAGATTTATCAATTAGGGATAAGGAGGACACTTTGGAAAAATGGCATTTTAGGGGGAAAGACTTATTTTAAAAATCTGTAAATTTAACCCAATCAATAAGTGGGTTAAGAAGTGAACAGACATTTCACAGAAGAAGAAATACAATCCATCATCAAATTTATGAAAACCTGTTCAACGTCTCTAGCAATTAGAGAAATGCAAATTAAAACTATGCTGAGATTCCATCTCACTCCAGTCAGAATGGCAATTATCAAGAATACAAGCAACAATAAATGCTGGTGAGGATGTGGAGAAAAAGGCACATTCATACGTTGCTGGTGGGACTAAAAATTAGTGCCACCACTCTAGAAAGCAGTATGGAAATTTCTCAGAAAACTTGGAATAAAAACTTCTACCATTTTCTACCATGTGGCCTGCGCAATGGTTTCATTAATGAGGTTCTTGGCATAAAGTTAGTTAGAAGAGATCGAAATAAAACACACAGACTCAGTTACCTTATTTCTATTGCCAGGTCCGAGACGGCTCCACTCTGTGGCTCCAACCTCTAACCGCCCAGCAGGGCAGCAAGGATTACTCAGGGCTAGCAGGAGAGAGAGAGAGTGAACACGCCAGGGAGTAGCCTTTTATTGGGGAACAAGAAATTCAGGGGATAATTCCATCCAATGAAGGTTGAGGGGGGACTACACTCCAAGGTCAGGGTGAGTGATTGGGCCCCCGGGGTCAGTGGTCAGTCACACCCCCACACGGACGGGTTCTCTCATCAGGAAAGGGCCGGGAAAATTCCGACACAGCCAGAAGCCTCAGACCCTTAACGGGAGTCGCCCAGTCACGTGTCAGGATGGCTTCCCACACCATTTGACTCAGTTATTCTACTCCTAGGTTAATAGCCAAAGGACTTAAAATCAGCATACAACAGTGATACAGCCACATCAATAATTATAACAGCTCAATTCACAATAGCTAAACTATGGAAGCAAACTAGGTGCCCTTCAACAGATGAATGGATAAAGAAATTGTGTATATATATATACACAATAGAATAATACTCCACCTTAAAGAAGAATGAAATTATGGCATTTGCCTGTAAATGGATGGAACTGAAGAATATCATGTTAAGCAAAATAAACCAATTCCAGAGAACCAAAGGCTGAATGTTTTCTCTGATATATGGATGCTAATTCACAATAAGTGGGGGGGGGGGCACTAGGGAAGAATAGAGGTACTTTGGATTAGACAGAGAGGAGTGAGGGAAGGGGAGAGGGTATGATGGTAGGAATGAAAGTAGATGAATTGAACATTATTACCCTATGTACATATATGATTATATGACCTGTGTAACTCTACATCATGTACAACCAGAAGAATGAGAAGTTATACTTCATTTATGTATGATGTGTCAAAATGCACTCTACTGTCATGTGTAACTAATTAGAACAACAACAACCAAAATCTCCAAATTTTCTAATGTATTTCCTAGGAGGAAGGAATTTTTGATACCTCCTATTGTACTAAGGATGCCTGGCTGGCCCACCATTGTGGTAAAGCCTACAGGAAGCTTTGCCTGTACATACAGCCTACCTGATGGTGAGGGATGGGAGTTACTGGAAGAAAATGTCTTGCATATGTGACCTGTCGGAGCTGAGGGATTGAGGTCTGTGTTGAGAAAGAGCTAAACTAGAGGGCTTGACTATAATTTCAAAGCCCATTTTATCCTCATTTTATTTTCAGAGGCTAAGGGAAGATTTTTCTTTTCAGTTTTGGTGTTGGAATCTTGCTTTAACTTACTTTCAACTTTAAAGTTTTTGCATTCTTTTTCAACCACAAAATTATTTGTTTGTTGAAGAAATCTGTGACTAACTTTCTTAGTTGTATATATGTAATAAGATAATCATGTTAGCAAATGATCATATGAGTCCCTTTTACACAGTCACAAATTATGGGAATGAAAGGTCTGCACAGAGTTTAAACCAAGGCAGTTAATGCTCCTCTGGAATTAGAGTTGGCCTCGTTAGAGTTTGAGGCGCCAAAGTTCTCAGGATTTTCTGTAGGTCCATAGGGAGATAGAAATAGGTGCTGTGCAAATACAGACTGGGCCCCAACTTCCATTTTCTTTCAGACCAACACTTCAAACACAGTCCTTTCTCTTAAAGGAAAGGCTGTGATTGTATTTGGCTTCACATCATCTATCCTTGAGTGACCCACAGGACAGAAGGAAATGCCAGATTCTGCTCAATGACTTGTTTTAGAGTGGGGGATTGAACCCAAGGGCTCAAGCATGCTGGGCAGGCACTCTACCCAGCCCTGCTCACTGATTTTTGAGCCATGCACTGTTTCATTTACTCTTTCAACAAAGCTAAGGGGGAGCTGTCTTGCCCTCACTTCACATGTGAGAAGACAGTATTCTACCGACACCTCATTAAGGCTCCAAAAGAAGTATTCTCTCTCCAAAATTCTCTCCATGTGTATTGGTTCCACCTTTGTAGTAATGTCTGCAGTAATAAAATGTCACTGTAACAATATTTTCATTAACAGACTCCTAAACTTTAAACTTTTGTATGTATGACTGGAAAAT
The DNA here is from genome assembly GCF_001458135.2 of Marmota marmota marmota. NCBI lineage: Eukaryota > Metazoa > Chordata > Mammalia > Rodentia > Sciuridae > Marmota > Marmota marmota. The sequence continues at coordinate 41,846,241 of NW_026000108.1, read as the reverse complement.
GACACTTCTTTGTTATATTTCTTAAATTTTATTTGTGGGAATCAGGATAATGTTGTTATCAAGACATTTAATCTTGTACTATACAAAAAAATTCTACTGTACCAGATCATAATTTTTAATTAGTCCAGTATATCTTTGGTGATTCTATTTAGGAATACTTTGTGAGTATGTTTATATATCCACTTGATTGTGTGTATGTGTGGTAGTGTGTGTGAGGGCAAATGATGACCTAAGCTAAGTTCATCCCTCTGTATCCTTGTAGGATTTGTTTCAGGGCTTCTCCCCTTCCCCCATGCCAAAATCCATAGATTCTTAAGTCTCTTATATAAAGTAACTGTAGGAGCTGGGTTTGTAAATAAAGTGACTGTACTATTTGCATACAACCTATGTAATCCTTCTATATAGTTTATTGCTAGATTACTTATGATATCTAATTGTTTTAGTCAGCTTTTTCACTGTTGTGACTAAAAGACCTGAGGAGAGCAATTTTAAAGAGGAAAAGTTTATTTGAGGGCTCACGGTTTCAGAGGTCTCAATCCATAGACAGCAGCCTGTGTTCTTTGGGGTTTGAGGTAAGGCAGAACATCATGGTGAAAGAGTATGGCTGAGGGAAGCAACTCACATGATGATCAGCAAGCAGAGAGAGATTCCAATTTCCAGATACCAAATATATGCCCCAAAGGCACACCAATGACCCACTTCCTCCAACCACACCCTACCTGCCACCAGTTACTCTTCAGTTAATCCCCCTGAGGGGATTAATTTACTGATTGGGTTAAGAATTACAACCCAATCATTTCTCCTCTAAACCTTCTTGCTTGTCTCACACATGAGCTTTTGGGGGACATCTCACATCCAAACCATAATCCTAATGTAAGGTAAGTCTATGTAAATAGTTGTCATATTGTTTCACTTAGAGAACAATGACAAGAAAAAAGTCTGTATATGTTCAGCCTGATATAGATGTAATTTGAGGGGAGGGGATTTTCCATCTATGGCTGGCTGAATCCAGGAATACGAGATGTTCTCTCTTGGTTCTGTTTGTTCTCATCTGGATATGAATACTTCATACAGTCCCATAGCTCTGACTATCATAGGTGTTTTTACAGGATACAGTCCTATGTCACAAAGGAAAAGAACTGCAGTCCCTTCTTTTGTGACCTCTCATCCCCCATGTCATGACATTTACTGAAGTGAACTGCTGAGCTGCCTGAAGTCTCAGGCTTCAGTTTATCAGGAGAAGAATGTTGCAGGAAGGGTCACTGGAGAAAGGGCTGGGTCCACAGTCAGGGCCACTCTGATCCACAGCCAGGGCCAGAGTCCACGTTAGGAAGGGCTTCTTTGACCCTTACGCAGAAATTTGAGTACATACATCTTCTTGGAATATCCTGGTGTGATTTTAAAACATATACAGGCGAGTGCCTTTTAAAAGAAAAAGAAATCCTAGGAATACTCTATGAAAAAACATTCTTTTGACAAAACATATACACAAAACTATTTTCAGGGAAGATCTTGTCTTTTCATACAATTTTATAAATGGTCAAAGAAAAGTTATAAAGGAAAGATTTGTATTTTCTTCTGTATATTATAGGATAACACCTATTTTACTATCTTATTAGAAATCAAGTATAATTTTTTCCTATTAGCAAGAAACCTATTAAGCCAATTTAGCAAGAATTCTGCTACCCTTTATATTTCCTCTTATAATTTCCCATCCCCTGACCTCTCACTGTATGTCCCCCTTTGTCCTTGTGGTTTGTGGAGTTAGGTTTAGTTTTGCCCCCTGGTTGCAATACATTTGATGCTTATTTCATTAACCCTAAATGAAGTCTTCCTCACTGTTTTAACAAGTGTCAGAAATTCTTTTCTTTAGTGGTTATGGTGCCAACATTTTTACTGGGCCTCTAACATCTCACCCAGGATCCCAAGTGTTCACCTTTGGAGACTTGTCTTTACTCCGACTGGTGGATCATGGATCCCTTGGTGATTCTGACTCCTGCACCAGTGCTCTGCATGACAATTCACTTGCTGAGAAGCTGCCTGTCTTTCTTGGTTTCACACTGTGGAACAGCCAGAAAAGCAACCTTCTCTATTCCTCCATTTTGAAACTCCCTCCACGAATAGCATTTTAAAACACAAGAATGAGCACATGAAGCTGACCTGGACTCAACTAACCAGAATCCTCCTTCTCCTGGCGACGGTGATTGGTTCAGGACAGTACATATGACCTGTGCAGGATTGTGCCTTATTTATTGTCTCTTAGCTCCACATCCATCCTTCTTGCCTTGCTTTGAATCTTGGAGCTAATCCCTATAAATTGGGCTGCTGCTTTGCCTACTGGTGGAATGTGAACCTTCATCCGTAGAAGGCAATGGAGTGACCCCTCGAGGCAATAGTGTCAGGAAGATGCTCACATTCCAGGTTCTGGTCCTGGGCTATTATTGCTATTAGAGTGGAAGCACAGGCACTGCACAGGGGAGCTCTAGCTGTATCCTCTGACCACAGTCTCAGGTCAGCTACATTAAGTAAGCTCACATCTGAGAAGCTCTTAGAACAGTGTGGGACAAAGAGCGTTATGTGACTATCACCATGCATTGGTTATCATCAGTTGAAAATAAAATAATGTGACTTTGACTGCCCAGCAGTCGTTTCCAGGCAGTTCTGCTCAGTCACACCCTGTGGCATCTGTGGGCTGCTTCTGCAGCCTGTCTGCACCCTCACATCACGGCAAGTTGCATCTACTGAATGGCTCTGAGCTGTACCCTGCTAAAGAGAGAAAAGATGAAGATGTGAACAGAGAGAGAAAGATGTGAGACAAATGAGGATGGAGAGAATTCTGATGACATTGTCTGACTCCTCAGATTCAGCTAAGCCTGAAAGTAACCTTCCAATCACAGGACAGCTCTAGTCATTGTCTTTTTTATTTTTCCTCTTAAGCAAGTTCAAGTTGAATTTCTGTCTCTTGAAAATTTTAAGAATACGAATCATGATATAAAGCAGCTTGCCATAAAAGAAGCAATCACTCATTTAATTTTTTTTATTTTAATAATACCTTTACTTTGAAAAAGACAGGACTTTTATTTACAATCTCCTGAAGCCAATCTCTAAAGGACTTCTGCTGTCAGCCCTCTATCATTAACAGGGGCTGCGGGCATTGCATTATACTGTCCACTATAGAGGTACCTAATAGTCTGAGGAGTCAGAAAGGTCCTCCTTAAGGAAGTGACTGCCCAATTGATCACTGGAGGATGGGTTACAGTTGCCCAATTCTAACAACTAAAGACTTAGAGATATTAATCTGACTATCCAACAAATGCTCCTGCTTCCTTTACTGATTGTGTACAGTGTGTTGTGATGGATATTAAACTCCCTAACTTTTAAGGAAATTGTATTAACTGTTTCTTTTATTTTCTGTAATCCAATGATTTGACATGTAGGGCCTTGCTGACCCTGGAGGGACAACCCTCCAAAAGCTAGAGAATTCCCAGGGACAGTAAAGTGAGCATATGTGTGTGTGTGTGTGTGTGGGGGGGGTGCTGGGGAGTGTTTGAGGGCCAAACCCAAGGACTCTGTACCACTGAGCTTCACCCCCAGCCCATTTTATTTCTGTTATTTTGACACAGGGTCTTGCTAAATTGCCCAGGTTGTTCCTGAGCCTGTAATCTTAGGATTCCGGAGTTACCAGGGGTTACAGGAGAAAGTAAAGGACTCAGCTGTGAGTCCACCTTTCAGATGCAAACCAACTAATCCAAGGTCAGGTACTAGACAACCAGGGCCAGTCCTATGCTCCAGAGCTGATTCAAAGTCACCAATCCTAGACCAGCTTACCCTGCCTTGTCAGTTGCTGCCTTCAGAAACAGAGTTAAACCTCCTGACCAAACTCAGGGTCTCCCTGGGTGCCCACACCTCCACTGCATGGCAAAATGTGCCTCCTCCTCTTGAGATCTCTGAATATGACAATCCATCTTTTCTAGGCAATTATCTCCAGTTCTGTTGAATTTACCAAACCTTAAATTCTCCACCAACACTGCACATTTTACACCAGAGGCTATAATAGGGGAACTGATTCTTTCCCCCAGTCCCAACCACGCTTTCCTTAGTCACCCCACTGTCCTCATTAATAACTCGTCTTTACTACCCCAATCACCCCACATGGATCTCCAAGCATTGTGCATCTCCTGTCACTTGTTTGCATTCCTTTCACATTTCTACTGACTCCACTGTACTTCAGGGTCTTCTGCTAGCCAGCCAGGTTCATGGTTTTGGTCCTTTTTCATCTTTCCTTTCTAAGTTTTTGTTCTCAATAAGTTCAAATGGTTAGGGCTTCTATTTCCTTAACTGCCATACTAATATGTTTTATCCCCTTATTGCATACTCTGTCTCTTGCTCTAGTTATCTGTGCCCTTATCTCTTCAATAGAAAAAAACCATACTTTAGTCATGTCTGTATTCTCAGCTCCTAGAACAGCACCTGGTAGATGATGCTCTATTGACTGTTTGTTGGATGCAGAGGAAAGTCCTAGATTATAAACTCTCTTAAAGCAGAAACTGTTTTACTTCTTTGTATATTCTGGGATACATAATGCAAGACCCTACCTAGAAGTAAGATCAGTAAGTATTTGGTGAATTGCATAAGGCTGTAAATTAAGAAGAAGAAGAAGTAGTAGTAATGACTATATTTGACAGATAAAGAAACTGAGGTTCAGAGAAGTTAATGCTTTTCTGAAGATCACCAAGTTAGTATTGAGTAGTATAGCTGAGATTCCCCAGGCACTATGCCATCTTCTCCAGAGTATTTCATACTACCCATCATTGCTGGGTAATTTTGGAAGAATCACTCAGCTTGACAGAAAGATTCTTGTATAGAAGGAAGATAAAGATGTCACTGGGAAGTCTCTCACCCAGCAGGATCGTGCTCTCCATTATGAGCATATTTTTGAAGCCCTCTCCATTTTCATAAGATTAGAAATGTATTGTGACCTTTATTGACAATAGATATTTGGATGGGTTCCCAATATTGATTTAATAAAAGGTGAAGACTTAGAATATCATTGATGTATACGATGAGGAATTGGCAGGTGCGAGGAATTGAGCATTATTTTCTTGAGAATGATATATCACAAGTTGATCTGAATCTCTTTGCCCAGCATTTTTACTGTCTGAGTTGATTCTACATGTACCTCCCCTCAACCTTGGCAATATCTCATGAGCTATTGATAAATTATTAAACTCTGATGCAAACCTAAATGCCAGAACTGAGCATAAGATGAAGTTTTCATCAGTCTGGTCAAGAGGCAGAGAGCATGAGTTATTTGGACAGAGAAGATTTGATGTAAAGACTTGTTGACTAGGTACCAAGAACCTTTGACTGAAAGGCAGAAGAAGAACTCACGGAGTAGCAAATGCAGAAGCAACCTTGTACCTTGACCTGGGGGAACAAAGGAAGGAGGCTAAAATGATTAAAATTTGGAGACTTAGAGGAGGGGCCCTCTGGCATGACAAACAGTTCTCTGAGGAAGGGCGCTATGGGGCTGGGCTGGTGTTACTGAGTCCCCAGGAGGGGGCCAGGGCTGGGACCTGACCTCTGGGGAGGGATCTTCAGCCAGCTGGTGCTGTGGTCTCTGGTGAGGAAGTGGTGAAGTGGTTCTGGAAGAGCCATGGAAATTACAGACTGGATTCAGCAGCTGCTACAGGAACTGCCTCCCCACCAGGCTGGAGAAGTGTTGTGGGGCCATTGTTTGGGAGCAGGAAGCCAGAGAGTAACAAGAAGCCCACAGCATGTGGACAGGCCCCTTCTTCCTTTTCCTGCATCCCTCCTGTTGGCAAGGGGTAATCATGAGCCCACTGGCAAAGCAAAAACGTGATTTTCACAGGTCCCAGCCCTAGGCAGGCATAGAGTCATGCGTTTGGAACTGAGAGACAGTAGCATAATAATGACCACAGATGAAGATGAAGATTTTGCCATGTCCCTTCCATGTAATGGAGTTTCTGAGTATCACAGTATCATAAAGCTTAAGAAAGTAGGTCCTAGAGTCAGTTAGATTGAATTTGTGTTCTGTCTTTGCCCCTTTCAACCTGGGTGGTCTTAGGCAAGTTACTGAACCTCTCTGTGTCTCCTTATCTCATTCACTTTCCTTATCTATAAAATATAGATAATATTATCTACCTTATAGGTTGTGGTAAGGATGAAATAAGTTAACCCTTAGCACTGAAAGCAGTGCTAAGCAGATAGAAAGGGCTCTGTAAATATCAGCAGTCATATCTCACCAGAAGTGCCCAAACTGGATGCCCCAGCTCCTGAGTGCTCTCCTGGTACCCTCCATAGCTGGACCCCCAGAGCCATATACTGCAGCTGGTTTAGTTTTCAGGGCTGCTAGCTGCTTTCCTGATCCTTTTCCCCCATGAGTTGAACCTCTCCCCTCTTCCCAGTGCCAGGGTGAATGGCTAACACTTAGCTTTCAAAGGGGAGGGAGGTCCTCGCCCTTGGAATTGAGTTTAACAGCAATCCAACGATCCCACATCTAGTCTAGATATCCTAGAAGAATGCACACATCTACTACCTCACCTGACTGGAGGACCTCTCTCCTAGGTCCATCAAATACCCTCTTAGAGTCGACGTGTTAAACTGCGTTTGAAACTGGAGGAAAAGATGGAGATTATGGCCACTGTCTACTCCTCTCCCACCTCCTGTATGACCCTCCTCTCCCTTGCCAGGACTTAAGAGGTCTCCAAAAAGAATGCTCACCCACATTAGCCATCTGAGCATGTGAAAGGATGCTTTTCCTTTGGGAGTTTTTTCCTCCAGAACACACCTGCTTCCCATGCTGCCAGGAGGAAGCAGAACCTGAGGCCAGAGTTCATGCTAATGTTTTCTCGGGGAGTCGCACCCCAAGGTGGCAAGAGTGAGAGGACACACAGAGGGAGGGTGGAGCACTCCTGCACTGGACACAGCTGCAAAAGAAAACACTGGTATCAGAAATAGGTTCCAGATAGGCCGCGTGGAATCGCTGCGCCTCTAAGCACACTATCACAGGAAAGAAATGAAATGAGCTTGTTGCTTCCTTCTGCGACCTGTCTCTCAATGGCCAACCTTTGCTTCTCTTTTGCTGTGTTACTTGACCCTTTGGACAGGTTAGCTGTGCAGCACAGAGCCTCTGCTGTCTGAAAGGCTAAATTTGGGGTTGAAGCTGCTATGATTGCTACCATGTGGGGCTCGGGAAGGCCACGTACCTCTGCTCTGTCTTCCTCCTTGGAAGGAAGAGAACTTCAGCAGTTCTGGGAGGAGAAATCACCAAGGCAGTGGCCAGAGCTTTCAACTGAGCGAGGGGCAGGTGGCACTGATCTAATCTGGGGATATGAATAAATTGGATTTGATATGTACAATAATGAGAAAACCAGAGATTGAAAGTATGTGAAATACCAATGCAAATAATTGGGAAATGGGAAATTCCAAAAGGATGTATATGGAGTATGGATTTATACAGCACGGGATATAGTGGCTTCTGTTAATGCATGGAAATAGGAGGCAGAAGACCTGGTCCCAGTTCCATGTCTTTTCTTAGCTGTGGGATGGTGTCAGCTAAGTTTCTTCCTGTCTCTGAGCTTGTTTCCTTATTTAAGAAATGAGAGACAATTGAAGCTATAGCTTTTGTCAGTTCTAAAATATATATTTCAAAGAGACAATTTTTCAGGAGTACTTGACATGCAAAGTCTTATCAAATTCTGCTATACAAAAATGAGAAATTATAGTCAAGAGCATCCCCAGACGGAAACTTATTTTTAACTTAAAATATGCACCAGTGGGTCCCACATGAGCTATTACTCTAGGAAGTCAGTCACTCTAAATTCTGGGTCTGACTGTTCTTCAGCAGCCAGTCATACGAATGCCCATGTGGGTCAGTTGACACCTTCTCTGGGCTGCAGCAAAGCTCCATATCTGGACTCTAATCACCTTGGTGCAGTCCAAGTACAAGTACTGGTGATCTGTGTGACCTTGGGCATGTTATTTGATCTCTCTGACTTTCTTTTTTCTTATCTTTAATGTGGGGTAATAAAGTAGTACCTATTCAGAGGGGCTGCTATGACCAAATTCATATGAAATGTTTCACATAAGCACATTTTCAACGTTTTTTTTTAAAAAAATATTTTTAGTTGTAGATGGACACAATAACTTTATTTTATTTTACTTATTTTTATGTGGTGCTGAGGCTTGAACCCAGGGCCTCACACTTGCCAGGCAAGTGCTCTACCACTGAGCTACAACCCCAGTCCCACATTCAATGTTTATTAGTATTTCTTTTATTGTAAAAAAGAAGAAGTTAGATCCATGGATCCCTAAGACCCATTTTAGTGTTAACATTCCATAATTCCACCCTGGTTCATGGGTTCTTTACGAATACTAAAGGAGCACTTATTATGAATGTAATCATGTACTACCTTGCCCTCAGGAAGCACACAACCTGGTCAAGACAGTCAGATGAGATGAGAAATGACACACAATAATCTCCACTATGTGATAAAGAGTGGTAATATAACTGCACAGTAAATTTTTTTTTCAGAGTTCAAAGACTTATCAAGCACTCTTCTGGGAAAAAGCTCTCTGTCAGTGTTGGAGGATGTGCTGATGATATGTCCTTATAGTTCTTTAAAAAATTATTTTATAGATGCCCATTAGCATATGTTCAACTGATAACTAATGGGGTATTGTTGGAAGCATTGTGCACATAAGGGTTTCACTCAAAGCTTGAAGCATAGTAAATTATATATTATTGCTTAGTCTAACTGCTCTTTATAATGATATCATATTTCTAATGGAAAATATTAACATTAAAATTAATATTAGACTGGTGACTTGAGTTGAATTGAAATGGAAATGCTTTCTGTTGCCAAAAGGTGGCCATGGGTAGGTTTTTGGACTCAGCTAGTACAAGATACTCTACATGAGAAATAAAGGAATAGTGTCTTATTCATCCATAGCAAAATCTCCCTAACAATTCAGGGAGTAACACTAAATGTGAGTCCCAAAAATCCCATTCAATTTGAATTATGAAAATAGAGAAGAAAATCAGGAAAAGCACATTATTTCAAAAGTATGCTTGGGTTAGGTAAAAAAAAACTGTCATTAACAAGTGATGCTAGGCAAAATGGAAAAATCTGCAGTATTATTATGCATTTAATAAAACATGAAGAAAAGTAATTTAAGAAGGCTTAAGGCAGGACTCCCAGAAAAGTTTATTTTAGGAGATGCAAGAAAATGCTATTATAGGTTCCAGTGTGTTTGAGGTGGGAAGGAGGCTGAACTCTGATTTCAAACATAGTTCAAGACCTCAATTTGCCACTTACTGTTTAGAATTACCTTAGTCTCTCTGTGAGTTGGTTATCTATAAAACCGAAGGACTGAAAATTATCTTGAATTTGTTATTAGTGTTGTTTGTTTATAGTACTATCAAAATTTTATGTGCTCATAATTTTGAGAGCTAGTTCTACAAAGCTTCTTTGAAAAACAGCATCTTCTCCCCTGACAGTTCTCATCCTTAGAGGAAACTACTTCTAATTCCAAATTATTACTTTTTAATATTAGCCTCTGTATCTTTTAAGTTACATGCTTAGTTGCTAGTTTTTCTTATTGTGGCAAAAAGTACATGAGGTTTATCATTTTAAGTACATAATTCAGTGGAGGTAAAGACATTCACATGACTGTGCATTCACCGTTGTCTTTGCTCTTCTCATCCAAAACTGAAACTCGGTACCCATTAAACAATAATTCCCCAAGATCCCCTGCACCAATCCCTAGTAACCACTGTCCTCCTATCTGTCTCCATAGAGTATTTTACATTACTGAAATTATGCAATTTCACTTTTTGTGACTAGCTTATTCCGTTCAGAACAATGTTTTACCAGTTCGTTCATATTGTAGCTTATGTCAGAATTTCCTTCCCTTTTAAGGTTAAATAATATTCTATCGTATGCAAACACCATGTTTTGTTTATACATTTGTCTGTCAGTGGGCATTTGGGTTACTTCTACCTTTCAACTATTGTGAATAAAACTACTGTGAATAATATGGGTGTACAGTTCTTTTGAGAACTCAGAATTGGAATTGTCAGGTTATACGGCAACTGTGTTTAATTTTTTGAGAAACTGTCATACTGTTTTCTATAGTGGCTCCATTAAAATTTACATTCCTATCCACAGTGCGAGAGAGTTCCCCATATTCTCATCGACACTTTTTATTTTTTTAAATGGAACACTTCATGGTTTTGTGTATGTGAACTATTGTGAGTTTATACTCAGAAGTGGAATTGTTGGATCAGAAGTGAAATTGTTGGAATAAAATGTTCAGGGAAGTGTCTTCTAATTTTCTGCTTGAAAGATCCAGTCCTGTTGCCCTTCACTTTGGAATTCATCAAGAAAAGTTACTGAAAAGGGCCTGGGGAGAGGTAGGAGATCTCAACATTTATTGAGTGTGTTCTGTTTGTATTTCTGGGTTCACAATACCCCCATTTCTGTGCTGAATTTCCCTAAGTCCAGAAACTCTGTCTTTCTATTCCCAGAAAATAGGACTCCAGTATTTGGATGGGTAGAGAAAGGCATTTGGTTTGCTGCACAGAGTGGGAGAGAGTGATGTTAAGATCTAAATCCTTCTTAAACAAATGTTACCCAATCTGCTGAAAGACCTGGTTTGTAATCAAGTAGTCTGTAATCCCAGTGACTAGGGATGCTGAGGCAGGAAGATGTGAGTTGGAGGCCAGCCTGGGCAACTTAGTGAGACCCTGTGTAAAATTAGAAGAAAGTGAATGGATGAATAAAACATTACCCGTTTCTTCAATAGCCCTAGTTTTGTCCCTACTTTCAAGGATAACTGAAGTTGCTTTCTCTTAATCTTGGGGATTTAGTAGTGGTACTAGGCTGCTTCTGAGCTTTCCCTGTACTGGTTTAAGATTGAGGTTTAAATCCGTTATCTGGTCAAAGACTACAAAATTTCAGTTTTTGTGACCTATTCACAGCGTGGCGACAGTAGATAATTTTAATGTATATTTCCAAATAGCTAAGAGATATGATTTTAAACATCTTACCCAAGGAAATGATAAATATTTGAGGTGATGAATATGTTAATTAACCTGATTTGATCATTCCACAACATATCCATGCACAAAAACATCACACCATACCCATATATAAAGTTATTTGTTAATTAAAAATAACAAACAAAAAATCATGTAAGTCAATTTCCTCTCATTTACCATTTTCCAACTTACATAATTTCGTTGCAAAGCAAAATGTACTCTTTCATTCTTTTTATCTTGTGTGTTTTACAACAATCTTTTTTACTTTCATTTTTGTGAAATTTGAAGGTAATGAAAGTAAATATGTGCTCAGTCTTCTCCTTTTACCCAGAATACTATGTTTTCTGGTTTTGAGTCTCAGTCTAAAATGTGGATGTAGAATTGTGAGGATAAAAACAAAAACCAAAAACACGCCTAATCTCAATCATGCCAGGCTGTGTTGTATAAGATAACAAGATAGGGCTGGGGCTGGAGCTCAGTGGTAGTGCACTTGCCTGGCATGTGTGAGGCACTGGGTTCAATTCTCATCACCATGTAAAATAAATAAAGGACTATCAACAACTAAAAAAAAATTAAGAAAAAAAAAGATAACAAGATATAGATTTTTCCTGACTTTTACTAGGGCCTGTTTTATACTAGCTATTCATTTGCTTAGTTACATAGCTATCATATTGGACAGGGTCAGAAAGTAGGGTGAAATTCCTAACAACTTTTTCTATAGCTTATCTTTTCTGGTAAAAGGGATGCCGAAAAGAAAATGTTAAGAGTCTTGGCTAAAAATGAGGGTTTGCTGTTTTAAATTATTTATTATCTCTTAGCCTCCAGTTAGTTTCAAATTTTTAATGTTTTAAAATCACATTTCTTTCAGCAAACAATAAGTGAAAGAATATATCTTTTCAAGGTGGTATTTTCATTCAAAATACTTTCATATTTATCCTTGGATTATACTAATTACATGAAGCAGGTTCAGATATAAAAAAAATGAAGCATCAAAGAGACCTAATAACCTTTCTAAGAATTAGAAAGTTATTAAGTTATTAAGGATCTTTCTGGGGTTGGGATAATCTTGGTTTTCTTCAACTATCTCTACTTAGAGTCATAAGAACTGTCTACTCTCCTGAGAAGAGACCAATCAGGACGGAGATTTGAGGCAGAATTGTTACCATTTATAACAAGCTCCTCAGCATCTACCAAGTACCTGACTGTATGCAAAATATTTAAAATTTTGTTATGATTTTCTTTCTTTACAGAATCAAACTGAGATGCAGAGGGGTTAAGAAACTCGCTGAAGTGTGCACAGCTAGTAAGTGCGGGTCACCAGGTTTGGCACCCAAATTTTTCTTACTTGAAAGCTCAGGTTCTTTTCATATTCAGCTTCCTTTTGGGCCCAGGTCATCTAAAATAAAGGGAAATAAGTAATTACTGTATTATGTGCTAGGGGGTACCAAAGGGTTACAGTGCCGCATTATCAAAGTGTGGGGAGTCTAAGATGCACAGCAGGTTGAGTGATCAAAGAGACATTCCTGTGCCTTGGGGAAATTGGAGTAATTTCCCAAAGAGTGCCATTGGGAAGGAGGGATGGTGGGTGGTGGAGAGATAAGGAGAGTAAGAAGAGATAAGACTAGAGAAGCAAGTGGAGGGGGTAGGGGGTAAAGCATAAAAGAATCTTTGAAATCTACCTTCCTCTTTTTTTAGTTTATTTTAACAAAATTTTTGTGGTTCTGGGGATTGAACCCAGGGCCTGGTACAGGCCAGGCAAGGGCTCTACCACTGAGCCAAACCCTCTGCCCCAAAGCCTTTAGAATTCAATGAAGAAATTAGGATTATCCTCAAACTAATGGGGAACCTTTTAAAGGTTTCTTGCAAGGGAGTGGTATGTGTACAGGTTTGCATTTTATACATGTCATTCTTGCAGTTGCAGAGAGATGGAGGGCAGAGGGGGGAGGAGTCAAGAGTAATTCTCAGATCTCTGTCTTGGACAAGTGGACAGGTGGTTCCATTCACTCAGCCAGGGAACCACCTCAGAAAACAAGTCTTTCACCAAATCTTGTGGGGTGGGGAACTGATTGATTAGAGCTGATTTTGCACAAGAAAAATCAGTGTATGTTTAGAAGTGGAAAGGTCTTATATTCATGATTACTATTAGAATTCCTTAAGTCTTAAGACAGGTGGGCATCCTTGTATTCTTCCCCAGTTAAAAATCATGATTGTTTAAAAAATAAAGTTGATTTATACAAGCAATAGTGGCTTTCATAGATTGACTGTCTTAGATGAATTTCCTTACAAAACCAAGTAAATTTCCATATACTCTTAGTGTGACTCCATCCTGAGGCCTTTCTAATGAAATGAAAAGGTGAAAATTGTAGAAGACATCAAATTCCTTGATGATCAATTCATTACAGTGGCTGTTTTTTTGGTGACGACGTACATTCTTATAAAGGGCTAAAATATTTAACTTCATTTCCCAGGAAACTTAAGGCTAACGAGGTGATTTTGTTAATGTTAAGCTATCTGGTGAAAACAGCCGTGACTTATGACTCGATCTAATAAAGGAATTTCTAGGGTCCTTTGCGCTATTAGTGTCCACAGCGTGGTTTATAAAAGTAGAGACCTTGGCTTTCACCGCACAGTTCCCTAAAATTATGCTTATGGCTTTTGAATGCTTCAGTCCCCTCATTTTTCTCCCTAAGGGTCCAGATGCAGGTTACACTCTTTCTTGGTAAAGAGTGGGGACGGGGGTCCTCTGTCCTGCCTCCCACCTTTCCCGGTGAATGACTTCAAGCAGTTTGCAGACCAAGGGCGTTTCCTGGATCCAGACCAAGAGGGAACTTAGGGTGAAGCCTCAGGACTTTGTATTTAGAAAAAAGCATCTTTTGCCTAACAGCACTTCTCAAACTTGTCTCCGAAGGACCTCTCTGATGCCTACCCGATGATTTGTCTCGCCCAGCTACATTTATTTTAAAATCAGGCATTATTTTAAAAACGAATGCAAATGCTCTATTCTACCTCTTCAGCTTATCCTTTTTAGTTTCACATAAATAAATAAATAAATTAATCAATTAATTAAAGTTCAAATTCCCCACTTCCACGAACGCATTGACTGTTTCTGCTCCAACTCCACGGCTCTCGCCCCGCGTCCCCTTGCCCCAGACCCGGTTCACTACCTGGGTGCCCACTTGGAGGAGCCAGGGGATCTTTGAGTCAAAGGAGTGTCCTTTGAGTCAGAGGAGTGTCCTCCCCAGACTCCGCCCTCCGGCCACCTCCCAGGAGGGCGCCCAGCTCTGGGCGTCTCTGGGGACCAAGAGTCAGAAGTGCACAGATGGCGATGGCTTTCACCCCAATCCCCGGGGGCTCTTTGGGGACGCTTGGTTCTGGGGCTAGGGAAAGGCTGCGACGGGCCGCGGGGATCCTGGCGCACGTCTGCGGACTAGCCCAGTATATGAAAAGGTAACTGCCGCCCAGGTGCTGGCCTGCCGCGGCCAGGGCCGCCCCTTCCCTCCTGCCCTGATTCCGAGGCAGCCTCCACTGGGCTCCTTGGGCAGAACAGAAGGCAGCCAGCCAAAGCAGCCCCGTCGGCCCCTCCGTTAATTTGCTGGTAATCCCTAAGGGGAAAATCTCTGCCTTTCTTCTCTGGGGAACCGTGTTTAGTCGCCAGTGACCCATCTCACCTTCTCTAAGTGAATCAGAGGTGTTAATTTGGCCCCCAAACAAAGAGACCTGAGAATGTCCCAGGTTTATCACATTTGCCTCTGGAGCGTGCAAGAGTCAGGAAACTGGCCCCCTGGGACTTGGATTGTAAGTGTTGCTCCAAGTGTAGGGAGTAACCCTGGGAATGTTTGCTGACCCAGGAGAGCTCTGGGTTAGTGGTGGGAGTCGGACAGACAGCATGGGTGGCAGAGGGTTTTATTTTTGTTTGATGTTTGTTTTTCCTGACATGAACTGGATGAAGAATTTACCTATAGAGGTCTTCATGGAAATGAAAAAAAGCTGACTTTGAGACAGCATCTGCTATAGTTTGGATCCAAGCCAAGCCCAATTCACAGTATTTTCCTAGCTCCCTTTAAATTTTCACTTTATGGCTCCTTTCTGGAGGATTCTTAGGGCACAACATTCACTCTGATAACTTCATAATCCAGCCCTTGACCTTACTGGTTTAGATAGTTGTTGTCCAATACAAATACAATGTAAATCACAAATGTGAATTACATTTGTAATTTTGAATTTTCTTGTAGTCACATTAAAAAGGGGAAGAGGTTCTGGTGCCGTAGTTTTTGCTTATAATCTCAGCTACTTGGGAGGTGGAGACAGGAGAATGCAGCAAAGTTGGAGGCCAACTTGGGCAACTTAGCAAAACCTTGCCTCAAAATAAAAAATAAAGGGTTGTAACTCAATGGTAGACCACCACTTGGTTCAATCCCTAGTGCTACAAAAACCAACAAAAGGATAACAACGAAAATCTCTAACAAGCAAAAACCCCAAACAGGTGTGTATAAGTGGGGTGGTGGAGAGAAACAAGTGGGATACCACATGATAATTCAATACATGTATACAGCGTGTAACAATCAAATTAGGGTAGTTAACTTTTCTATCTCCTGAAACTTTTTTTTATAGAATGGGAAAAAATTTTTGCAAATTATTCATCTGATAAAGGATTAATAGGCAAAATATATAAGGCACTTTGTAACAAAAACAAATAATCCAATTAAAAACAGGCAAAGGATATGAACAGACACTTCTCAAGAAATTTCAATGACCAGCAAATTTATGAAAAAATGCTCAACTTCACTACATCATAGAAATGTAAATCAAAACCATAATCACATATCCTTTTGTTCCAGTTAGAATGGCTATTAACACAGAGACAAAAAAAAAAAAAAAAGCCAACTCTGGTAAGGATGTGGCAAAAAGAGAACTCTCACACATCACTATACATCACTGGCAGGAATGTAAATTAGTGCAACCACCGTGGAGACCAGTATGGAAGTTCCTCAAGAAACTAAAAATAGATCTACATAGATCTACATATATCCTGCTTCTGGGTATTATAACCAAAGGAAGTGATTATCAGCATATCAGAGAGACACCCCCACACTCATGTTTATTGCTGCATTACTCACAATAGCTAAGGTATTAGCTATCTATCAACAAAAGAATGGACAAAAAATGTGGAGTATAGATACATATATGTGTAAATACATGTATATGTATAAACATATAAAAGAATGATATCCTATCACTTGCTGTAAAATGGATGGAACTGGACTACATGTTAAGTGAAATAAGCCAGATTCAGAAAGACAACATCTGCCTGGTCCATTTCACATGGGATAGAAAATAAAAAAATGTTTGTCAGAATGTATAGATAGTGATTGCTAGGGGCTGGGAATGGTGGAGGGGAGAGGGGTTAGTGGGAGGTTAGATAATGGGTATCCAAACACAGATAGATAAGTTCTAGCATTCTACAGAATAGTGGAGAAACTACAGTCACAATAACTTATTATATATTTTATGAATAACTAGAAGAGAGGAGGAACTTGAAGGCATCACTCTCCTGACGAGATTAATGCAGTCTGGACTGTGGAATGGGTCAGGTTTCAATGGGACTGTGTTAGTGCCCATGAAAAAATGGTTTCTTATAAGTGGATCCAGCAATTCCCCCAAGTCCCTCTTCCACATGCTCACCACTCACATGCGTTCTTACCAGTGTGATGCCATCTGCCATGAGGTGCTCAGCAGAACTGAGAAGATGCTAATGCCATGATCTTGAACCCCCAGAACTGTGAGCTAAACAAACTCTTTTCTTTATAAACTACTTGGTCTGTGATATTTTGTTGTAGTACCAGAAAATGGACTAAGGGAACCACCTTGATATTAAGTTGTCAATTTCACCTTATTTTTTGAATATATGCCATAGAATTTCACTTCACATCCTGACTTATACATTAATCTGTATATGTTCTACTCTAGTTGACATATTTCCATATTAGCTTGTTATTGTGCATATTTTCTCCATCAAGTAGGCACCTATTTTTTTCTACATAATTTTCCTTTTTATTTTCTGCAGATACATTGAGAAGAGTCGAGCAGAAGAGTGGGCACGATTTTACTTGAATATGAAGAATCATTCAGCTAATGAACCATTTTTGTTTACCATGAGTGATTTTTCTAAATATAATTTGGTTAGTATTTTTTGTTTGCATCCTAATTAATAACCATAGTTTTTAGAATAGCAAAATCTTAATTCATTTTAAAATTATTATTTTTTGATTATAAATGTGATGAATAATTATAAGATATCACCTATGGTAAAGGTTAAAGGATAACAATGTTCATTGTTTCCAAGACATGGAGAAATGAACACTTTCCTCCTCTTGTGGGCATGTAAATTCTTACAGGGATCTGGAGGTCAATTTGACAATACATAATATTGTCCAGAATGTGCACGCCACATTCCTTGGCTTACGGATCATGTGTTGTCTCACCTCTGTTGTATTTTTCTTGGCAATTTTAGAAATTCACCTCATGAGTATGATAAGTGCACACATTTGTATATTCAAAATGTTCTTTCAATTGTTTATAACTTTTTAAAAAGAAAGCAATGTACATTTCAACTGTTTTTATTTTGATATGTAAAAGTATTATCTTTACTATAACATTTTTATAGTTATTTTTAAAAATTTGAAGTAAAATAAAAGTAATTCAGGTTTCATGAAAGAAATTTGGAATTTATAGAAAAGTCATAAAGAAGAAAATGAAAAAGATTAAAGAATTTCATCCCAAGAGGACAGACGATCAATCTTAACATTTTGGATATATGATTCCTTTCTTTCTGTGGATATGAATGTATTCAAAATTTTTATGGTGATATATGTTTGGTAGAACAGTTTGAAATTTTAGCATATTCAATACTAAACATAATTTGAGATTACTATTCATATCATTCTATCAAATTAAAACTTAATTCTGAAAATTAGTTTATTATGTTTAATAATGATTAAAAGTTTATTAAAATTAGAAAATTAGCTTATTCTATCAAGTTAAAAGTCAATTCAAAAAATTTATTGATTATGCTTCCTTTTTTAATACTGTGTATATATAGTTAGTAAGTATATGGATATCAAATAAAAGCAATTCATTCTCATTTTATTTGGTACAATTCAATTATTATTATTAGTCATATCAATAACAGTTTTCTTCTGGTTGCAGGCACTTATTAAGAGTAGATTATGTAGGGTTTGTCAGGGTAAAAGTTTGTTTTTCATGGCCCTGTGTGAATAACATTTACTAGATCCATTAAAACAGTCCCAGCTTGGCACAAGTGTTAATTTGCTCATATGGTATAGTTTCCAATGTAGGCAGGTGTCAGAGTGAAGCAAAGTTCCTTGACTTAAGGATCTCTGTTGTATTTCTTGAGTATATGAGATCACATTCATATAACTTTTATTACAGCATATTGTTATATTATTTTATTTTATTATTAGTTATCATTAATCCCTTACTATGCATACTTTAAAATTAAATGTTATCATAGATGTGTAGGTATAGAAAAATAGTATATATGGGGTTTGGTACTGTTGATCTTTTCAGACATTCACAGGGGGTGGTTGAGCATATCTTTCACAGATATGGAGGGGACTGTAAATACTGTTGACCCTTTTTTAATGGTATTCAAAGTCTTCTGGTGAGCCTGAGATTAATTTAAATCCACACAGCGACTCATGATCATAACTCACAAAATAGCATTTTATTGTGCAAACATCCTCAGCTTATTATAAAGGTTTTGTTGTCTTAGTTATAATCAAACATGTCTACACTTAACGGTCAATAAATTCCATTACTTGCTACTTCAACTGCTTTAAGTAAATCTTTTTCTTCAAGATATTTCAACAAAGTTTATGTGCAGAGTTTAAAGTCAATATTACATAAACATACCACTTCATGTTCCCCAGACTATAAATCCTTCACAAGTTTTTAGAAGAAATTGTGTCCATGGGAACAAGTAGCATACATTCAATGTAAATACACTTTATTTTACAGAGCAAAAAATTTGAAAAGCTGAAGACATTGTTGTTCACTCAGCCTAAGCAAAGGAGCCAAGAAAATCTCAGAGAGGTAAAAAAATAATAATAATAATAAAAAATTTTCCCTGTACATGTTAATCAATTATGCATTTCTTCTATCAGCATAGCCCCCGTCCAGCTCGGGCTACTGAACCAAGGTCACTTGGGTGAATTTGGGGTGACAGGAAATGACCTCACAGACATGGAAAATACCTTTTTATGGGTGTCTAGACGGCTTCCCGCCTCCAGTCAGAGGCTCCCACAAGAGGGGCAAGAGAAAAACACTGCAGGCAGGCGACAGAGAGGGGGAGCACATCCTGAGGCTTGACCTTTATTATTGGGGGGAGCGAATCCATAGAACATTCTATCCAAAAAGGGCAAAGGGTAGGGTTACAACAAACAGGTGGGTATAACTCAGCCCCATCAAGTGACACCCACTCCCAGAGCTGTGCCTTTCTTACCTGAGCAGAGGCAAGACCACGTGCATTACAGTGGATCGATTCCAGTCCAGTACCTTCTGGCTCAGGACTTAAAGATGTGTGCATAACTCCTGTTCAGGGCGGCCCCTGACCTATCAGTTTCAACAAATAACACGTTAACACTATAAAAAATCATGCCAAATAATTTTACTTAGATTTCTACCATCCTAATCCTTGCCTAACTTTTAGAAGTTTAGAAATCAAATTGAGATTAAATAAAGGTGGTTGAGATATTAATATTTTCTTTTGGTCTAGTGAAGCAATTATTTTCTTTCATTACTTTTATACACTGATTAAAGAAATTTTAGTCCCCGAGTTTCTAGTTTGTGTTCTATTTATTTGAGGTATGTATTTGACATAAATAATTGATTGTGAATATAAATCAATTTATTTAAAGCCTATTAAAATGTTTTCCATAGCTTTAACTTACTAATCTTTGAATGAACTTCAGTGATCCATTATGTGGATGTGAATTTTTGTCCCTAAGAAATTAGGTGAACCTAATTCTCTATTAAAATTTTAGTATGCTTAGGCAAATCAGAATTGTGTTTGTTGTTTTTTAGCCTCTAAAGAATGTCATGTTTTATGAACTAGCTATAAAGTAAAAAGCTGTATTGATTTTTAAACATTTTAAGATATAAAACATTTCAGAGTATCCTAAAGAATAAAGTGCAATATTAAAGTATTAATCATTATTTTTGGCATCAGACATTTCTAAAAGTGGGTTTTTTTTTGTGCATCTGACATTTCCTTGAATATACCTACACTATTTTTTACCAGGGGGAATCCAACATTAGTAAATAGCATAGCCATGGAATTCTTGTTGCTAGGAGCTGAACTTTTTATCTGAGTACAGAAAGCTCTGAACTTAAAACCTGGAGAGAGTAATATAAGTAAACATGATTGAAATTAATTTTTCTCATATAATCATTTTAAATATTTTTCCTGAAGGTGTATAAACAGACATGAGGTTTACTCTATGAATTACATGCATACTATGAACTATATATCTTCTTTTTTAAAAATTTTATATCTTCTCTTTAGTTATACCTGACAGTTGAGTATATTTTGACATACTCATACAAACACGAAGTATGTCTTATTTAGGATCTCAGTCTTGTGGATGTACATGATGTGGAGATTCACTGTGATGTATTCATACGTGTACATAGGAAAGTCACATTAGATCCATTCTCTGCCTCCTCTTGTGTGTAGCATCCACATATCAGAAAGAATATTCAACCTTTGGTTTGGGGGGACTAACTTATTTCACTTAGTATGATAGTCTCCAGATTCATCCATTTACTGGCCAATGTCATAAAGTTTTTCTTTTTTATGGCTGAGTAATATTTCATTGTGGGTATATATACCACATTTTCTTTATCAATTGATCATTGAAGGGCACCTATGTTGGTTCTATAGCTTAGCTATTGTGAATTGAGCTGCTATAAACATTGCTGGTGGGACTGAAAATTGGTGCAACCATTCTGGAAAGCAGTATGCAGATACCTCAAAAAGCAAGGAATGAAACCACATTATTCCTGGTTATACCACTCCTAGGTATAATCCAAGGGAGTTAAAATCAGTGACACAGCCACATCAATGTTTATAGCAGCTCAATTCACATCTTTTTTGAGTAAGCACAAATCAGTCAAGATGTGTTAAATTATCAAGCAGTTGTGATTCACAGTAGAGATTACCAAAGAATGCTTTCCAGGATAGGAAGAAGTGCCAGGGGTGAAGATACTGATGATGAGGTGGAGGTGACAGCTTTCAGAGCCAAGAGTAGAGGGCAGGCGTCTTACAGTAGCACACTGGCTCCTAATCATTGCAGCTTCATGACCCTGTGTTTGGTGGTTTAAAAGGCTTTTATTCCCCTACAGAGTCATTCATTAATAGTTTATCTCCCCACTAAAAAAATAAAAAAAAAATCACCTCTTACCATCAGTTAGCACTTTTGATCAGCAATATGACTGATATTCTCATGCTGAGTCGATTCATGATTCTAGCTGAAGCAAATAAAATTGACATATTATTCTGACTTTACCATAGGTACATGAATAATCTCATTTAACTTTGCAATAACCCCCAAATTATTGCCATGGTCAATATCCAGGCGCTCTCCCCCTATATTCTCTCCTAGGAATTTTATAATTTCTAATCTTATGTCTTTTATTCATTTTGAGTTGACATTTGTGCATGATGTAAGAAAAGGGACCAATTTCATTGTTTTGCAGATGGAAATCTAGTTTTCCTAGCAACATTTATTGAAGATTGTCTTTCCCCCATTGCGTCTTATTGGTGCCCATAGTTAACCACATATGTTTGTATTTATTTCTGGGCTCCCTATTCTATTCCTCTGGTCTATGTGTCTGTTTTTATGCTAGAACTATACTATTTTATTACTACCATTTTGTAATGTAATTCTGAATCAGAAAGTATAATCCTCCAATTTTGTTTTTTCTTCTCAGTATTTCATGGTTCCATATGAATTTTCGATTTTTAAAAATTCATATGAAGAATGTCATTAGGATTTCAATAAGGATTACATTGAGTCTACAGATTAATTTGGAAAATATGGACATTTAAAAATATTAATTCTTATGATCCATGAGTGTGATATATATATTTCCACTTATTTGTGTCTTCTTCAACTTCTTTCACCAATATTTTTGAGTTTTTAGAGTACAGACTGTTCATATCTTTGGTTAGATTTATTTCTAGTTTTTTGATTTGAAGCTATCATAAATGGAATTGTTCTCTTAATTTTTTTCAGTTAGATTGTTATTTGTGTATAAGAATGCTACTGATTTTTATGTTGATTTTGTGTCCTGAAATTTTATTGAATTTGTTTATTAGTTTTAATAGTCTTGATGGTGAAATATTTGGGAGTTTTACATACAGAATAATGTTATTTGCAAATGATTTTCCTTCTTCCTTTCTGATTTCAAGTCTTTTATTTCTTTTTCTTGTCTTATTGCTCTAGCTAGTATTACTGTGTTGAATGGAAGTGGTGAGAGTAGGTAAGCATGCTTACCTTATACTGGAATTTAGTGGAAAAACTTTCATTATTTCCCTGTTGATTATAGTGTTACTTGTGGGTTTTTCATAAATATCTCTTATGTTGGGGAACTTCCTTCTGTATGTAAGGAAGTTTTTGAGAGTTTTTATTAAGAAAGCATGTTGGACTTTATGATATGTTTTCCATGTCAATTGCTATGTTTGTATGGTTTTTGTCTTTCATTATGTTAATGTGTATCACACTGATTGATTTGGGTATGTTAAACCATTCTTGTATGTAAAGGATAAAACTAAGTTTGTCATCATATATAATCTTTTTTATGTGTTGTTGGATTTAGCTTGCTAATATTTCATTTAGAATTTTTGCCTCAATGTTTGTTGGAGCAATTGGCTGGTAGTTTTCTTTTCCTTCCTTTTTTTTGGGGGGGGGCATGTTTGTTTGATGTCTTTGTCTGGCTTAGTTATTAGAATGATACTGGCCTCATAAAATATACTTGGAACTATTCTCTCCAGCTGCAATGTTTAAAAAGTATTGGCATTAATTTTTCTTTGAATGTTTGCTCAAGTTTACTGGTGAAGCCATCTGGTCCTGAGACTGTCTTTGTAGGGAGATTTTTAATTTATTATTCGATCTCCTTTTTTTGTTGTTTTTTGTCTGCTCATACTTTCTATTTTTTCCTGAATCAATCAGTTAGATTGTATTTTTCTAGAATTTCATTTCATTTCCTTATATCTAATTTGTTGACAAATAATTATTCATAATAGTTTCTTACAATCCTTTTTGGTTGTGAGGCATCTATAATTTCTTCGCTTTCATTTTCAATTTTATATAAGTATTCTTTTTCACTTTTTTCCTGAGAAAATCTGTAATTTCTCCACTTCTATTTTTTATTTATTTGAGTCTTCTCTATTTTTTTCTTATGATAGACTAGCTAAGTGTTTGGCAATTTGTTAATTTTTGAAAAGACCAACTCTTGTTTTTATTGATTCTTTCCATGGTTTTTCTATTCTCTATTTATGTTCTGATTTTTGTTACTTCCTTCTGATTTGGTGTTTAATTTGTAATCCTTCTCCTAGTTCCTTGAGGCATAAAGCTAGTTTATTTATTTAGGATTTTTCTTTTTAAATATTGACCATTATTGTTATAAACTTCCCTCTTAGAACTGCTTTTGCTGTATTCCATATTTTTTTTTTATTTTGTATTGTCATTGTCACTTGTTTCAATATATTTTTTCATTTCCCTTTTGATGTCTTCCTTGACCATGTTGTTTTACAGGAGCATGTTGTTTAATTTCCAGGTATTTTCTAAGATTTCTCCTGTTGTTGATTTCTAATTTCATAGCATTGTGGTTTGAGCCAATGCTAGACATTATTTTGATCTTCTTAAATTTGTTTTTTTAGCTCAATATATGATCTATCCTGGAGAATGTTCCATATGCACTGGGAAAATGTGCAGTGTTTTCCTGTTGGACATATACAGATTTCTGTATATGTCTGTTGGGGCTATGTGGTTAAAAGTGCTATTCAAGTCTAGGATTTCTTTATTTATTTTCTATTTAGTTGATCTACCCATTGTTGAAAGTGGGGTATTGCAGTTCCTTACTATTGTTGTGTTGCTATCTATTTCTCCTTTCATGTCCATTGATGATTACTTTATATAGTCACACACTCCAATATTAGCAACATATATATTTACAATTATCATGTTGTCTTGATGAATTGATTCCTTGAAGTCTATTTTATCAGAGATAAGCATAGCTTCTTCCCTGCTTTGGTTACAATTTGCATGGAATAGCTTCTATCTTTTCACTGTCAGCCTATGAATATCCTTAAAGATTATCTGGATCTGTGGTAGATAGCATAGCATACAACATCCCCCCCCCCAAATCTATTCAGATATTCTGTGTCTTTTAATTGAAGAATTAAAACCATTTACATTCAGGATATTATTGATAGATAAGGACTCACTAACTTCCCTTTTCCAATTTGGTTTGTGGCTTTTTGTAGCTCCTTTGTTCCTTTCTTCCTCTCTTGTCCCGCTTTGTGACAAACTGTGGAACAAGGTTTCTGTGCTCGAGACCTTAGGAAACTACTTCAGCATCTGGGACTTGAAGCACAGGGTCATTCTCCGAGGCATGCATGGATGTCATCTCCCACTAAGCTGGGATCTCCTGCTCTCAGGCATACCCCAGCAGCTCAGGTCCAAGGGACTGGGTATAACTGGGGTTCTGACCCTGGGGACAAGGTACCATCTTGGTTCTGGGAAACCATGGTGCTCCAGAGGTTTGGTTCCCCAGGACCAAGGCACAGCTGCAAAATTGGGACCCAGAAACACCAGGGAATAGTGGCACCTGGGGGTCTAGGGAATAAACTACCATATAGTAACGATTCTGGGATGATGGGACACAGCAGTGGTTCATGCTCTGTGAGGTGAAGTGCAGCAGCCTTAAGAACCCAAGAGTGGGTTGGGGATGCTGTGACTTGGGTCCTAGGTGGCATGGAGCAGTTCGGCAATGACTCCATTGCCTGGAGAAGTAGCTCAGACTGTGGAGAGCTAGTCCAGTTCCAGGTTGGCAAGCTGTCTTGGAGGTCAGGGTGACCAAACTTGGCCAAGGCTTAGATTTCTTGAGTTGGGAGGTGTCATATCTGCTCAGCCTCAGAAATCACAGCTATTTGGATCCCTTAAGGGAGATGGTGCTGCATCTGCTGTGGTGCTAAGAGGTGCAATTGCTCCTGTGTTCTAGAGGCTTGGAGTCCCCAGAGGTGGCCATAGCCTTATTTGTAGTGGGTGGGAGACTGTTTTTAAGTGCAGGAGGCCTGAGATCCCCAAGGGGTAGGGTGCTGTATCAGCTACGATGCTAGGGGTAGGGTGTGACTATTCCAACGTGCAGGAGGCCTGGGGTCCTGGGGGATGAAGTACTGCCTTGGCTGTGGTGCTGGGGTGTGACAACTCCAGTAGCTCAAAACTCGGGGTTCCCAGTAGCAGGGTACCACTTCAGCTTGGCCCTAGGGGGATGGTGCACTAGGACAGTGCTGGGACTGGGATAGGTGGAGAACAAAAGCTATATGGCAGCGTGGCCCTAAAGCATAATAATTAGCAGCTTTGCTTGGGGATGACATGCTACTGGGTGGGTATGGTGCAGTGGTGGTTGAGCCTCAGGGATGGGGGAATGCAATGGCTACTCTCCACTAGAACAGGGCGCACTCTACAAGTGGCTCTGGTTCTAAGATGGTAAAGAACAATAGCAGCACAGGAAGAGGACAGCATCTGCTCCCCTGTGAAGTAGCTCAGTGCTTAGAGTCCAGCAAGGCTCAGAGCCTCTGAGGCTCCCGGAGTTTCCATTAGCAAAGATGGTAGGTGTTGATGATGGCATGGACTTCTAGGGTCCTCTCGCTTACTGTTTCCCTGCAGGGAGAAGGTCCTCCTGGTTCTGAGCTGATCCCAAATGGGTGGATGCGGTGTTGGAGGCAATGTATTTCCTTCCTTTCTCAGTGGGTTTCTGTTTCCTTTTTGCTCCTCTCTAGTGCTCTTCTTTAGTTAATTTGGATGAAATGTAGTTGAAAAGTGCTAGGAACTTCTAGCTGACCATCTTGCTGACACCAGCCCCTGGAGCTAATCTTTGTATAAGGTAGGAGTTAGGGGTTCTGAGCTATTTTTTTAGACTTTAAAAAATGCAAACATTTTAAAGATTTAGTAGCCATGTCACGTACATTCTCAAAAATAGTAGGCAGATCAATATTAATGCATATCAAACTTAGTACTTTCGAAGAAGGGAAATAAGGCATATCTGAACTTCTCACTTCTAGTAGCCTTTAAAGAAAGACCATCTTCACAGAGGTAAGTGAAGTTCTGACATTGTAGAAGTTCATGCGTGAATGCAGGTGAGGACCATCATCTTCTTGCTGTGTCTCATGTCTTCTTCCCTTCCACAGGGGAAGTTTTGCCTTATTAGGATCATACCAAGCTGGGCATGGTGGCATGCTTCTGTGGTCCAAGCACTTGAGAAACTGAGGTGGTACGATCACTTGAGTCCAAGAGTTTGAGACCAGCAAGGGGAAAACAGTGAGATCCTGCTCTCAAAAAAAAAAAAAAAAAAAAATCATAACAAAGTCTTATCACTCTGTTCATAGAATATTTTATATCCCAGTATCCACTATGTAAAACTTGGCTAGCCTTTGGAGAACACATAAAACCTATTCTTGTTTTGATTATCAGAAATATTGAAGGATCCAAGCTAATAGCAGAACATCAGCATAATAACTTCCCTTTAGACCTTTTCTAAGCTATTATTTATTTATTTTCTTTCTTTCTTTCTTCTTCTTCTTTTTTTTTTTTTTTTAAGATTCAACAATGTCTAAAGATGAACAGGTCATTTTGCAGTCTGCCAAATGAAGTTCAGCTCCAACTTTGCCAGACCGCAATATATCAAGAGTAAGTGACACAGCCTGGCATGGTGGCACAGGTCTATAATCCCAGCGGCTCTTGAGAGGCTGAGGCAGGAGGATTGTAAGTTCAAAGCCAGCCTCAGTAACTTAGTGGGGCTGTAAGCATCTTGGAGAGACCCATCTATAAACAAAATACAAAAAAGGGCCGGGGATGTGACTCAGTGGTTAAGAGTCCCTTGGTAAAATCACCAGTGTATAAAAAAAAAAAGTAAGTGACGCAGAAATATTCCATTCAAGTCTTTGCAGTCCCTAAGAAAGGCAGTGCCAGATGGTGAGTAGAGTTTAGCAAAACTCCAGAAACAAAAGGCATGTTACGAAACGAATATTGACCAAAAGGAATATGTCACCATTTGTAGTTTGTGCTTTGAACTCTGTAATGTAATGATGAGTTTTCAAACCAATCTGAAGCAAACTAGAAAACAGGATGAAGACTAAGATTGTTATAAGCAAAGGAGCAAAACGATAAAAAATGACTAGACTTCTACAGAATGAGGGAGAACATGCAAATCCAGGCAAAATGTATTAGGCAAAGTACTTTAAGTTTTATGATAAAGGTCTGCACTTGATAATTTGTAATTTGGAGTCACCCCAAATCTCTTTAAATGCTAACTAACTTTTTCATAGTTCTTCATAGGTTAACTCTACCTTCTCGGTATGGACTATAAACAAAATAAAACAAACAGAATAGCTACCTTTTTCAGAACCCCTCTTAATATATAAGACAATGATTTAGATTCTGATAGATATGCTTTGAGATATTTTGATTTGAAGTTAATATATAGAGGAAAAGCAGGGCGAGGGCCTCAGTGTTTCTGGTACAGGAATGGGCAAAGGTCACATGAATCTTTGCTTAGGTGAGTTGGTTTCCTAACTGTGGTGGAGATAGTGTGGAGTGGGTTTGGCCCAGTGTCTTCACCAGAGTGGATGCTAGAAGTTGAGCCTGAAAAAACACTTTACTAACTTTTTCAAAGAGTCTCTATGGTACCTTATCCCCGTGGTAAACCCTTTCTTAAACCAATCCAAGTGGATTCTGTTGTCTGCAATTCAGAGCTGTCTAATATAAGATCCATTTGTATGTGATTCCTTCTTAGAAAAAACTTGTGAATCATTGACTGCTTTTCTCAGGAGACTGTCAAGTAAAAATCATGGATATTCAGAACTTTTAGTGAGGAGTTACTTTCATTAAGTACCAGTTCATTCAATGAAAATTACCATTAATATTTACTCAGATTTTCCGTTTTCAATGGAGGTTAAAAACCAAAAGTGAATCAATATTTTTCTATAAATAATTAATAATTTTCATAGGCTCTTCTTAGAGTTTAATAGAAAATTTACCTATATAGCCATTTGCATATTATGTCGATAGTTTAATTTCTGAGTGTGAAG
This sequence comes from Marmota marmota marmota, assembly GCF_001458135.2. Taxonomy (NCBI): domain Eukaryota; kingdom Metazoa; phylum Chordata; class Mammalia; order Rodentia; family Sciuridae; genus Marmota; species Marmota marmota. The sequence continues at coordinate 41,817,784 of NW_026000108.1, read as the reverse complement.
GTGTTAAGCCATTTTCTATTCTTAAAAATACTCTGATTTCTATATTAGTTGTGTTGGAATAGTTTTGTCTATAGGCTTAACAAGGAAAATAAATATTAAGGAGGAAGAGGAATCCATTCATAAGTGCTTCAAATGCTCCGGAAGCATAAAATTAAATGTTTAAACATGAGAACTGTATTTAGTATTGGCATTCCATCACTAAATAGGCTCTTGAAGAATCATTCTGGGGTTGTAGAATAATACAAAAGTAGAGTACAGGTCCATGTAAATATTTTATGGTTTTATTATATGGGCAATATTCTTAAATTTTAATGCTGCAGGAGAAATGGGCAGCCCTGTAATCTTTGTGTCAATGAAATGTAGAAGAGGCTGATGATCCAATTAGTGTAATGGACATCTGGCACCCGAATGATGCACTTCCAAATCTGGCTGAGAAGAACTGGCCCTCACCCACATTTTTGCAATATAAAAAAGAGAAAGCAGGATGCAGAATCCTCCTCCCTCATTTTCTGTGATGATTTTAATCCAACAGAGCCCTGAAAATCAGACTTGCATCCACTGGAGGGCTTTTCGTACATGAACTCTTCCCTCTAACTTTGCCTTCCCACGTGCCCTCTCCCTTCCTTTTCCATCACATACTTATTATTGGCCTCATTCTCATGATTCCACAGTGGTCCACTGGACTATTACCCTATTCTTTGTTCTTAGAAACAAATCATTATCTTAAGGACATTTCATGGTGTAACAGTTATCTCTGAAATTTTAAATCATTTTTCAAGACTGTGGAGTTGAGATAAGGGCTTTAAAAAATTTTTGAGTCTTTGTTAATATAAAAAAATGGAAAGTCAGAAGTCTTCACATTTTAATCTTATAATTTTCTTCTTAACAGCAGTGAAAATAACAACTTCTTGCATCTTCTTTTTTTGGAACTAGAATCATAGTTCTTTAAGTAACCATATAAGTTGATCTTAGAATTCTATTCACTTGCATTATCATGTCCTGTATATTGAGGTACAGTTGAGTCTGCTATGGTCTTCTTGTGCTACTACATGCCTTGCCATGTATGCCAAAACTCTCAGAAATTTGACTATTATTATCATTTTTTTTTCACAAGGTCCACTTGTCAGGATTGTTCATATACCTAATAATTCTGAGATAATAGTGCATTGCAATTCTGGTACCAGAGCTGGGCTCCTTCCAGACAAATAATAGGCTTGAATACTGCTTGCTATAAATCAATGGATTCCCTAAGCTCCAGTCTCTTGTGACTCATCCTGCTGCATATTGAGGTTCCACTGGCCTAAGTATTGTCCTATGGGCCTTGGGGAAGTTGTGCAACCATGCTGACACTACTGTCACTGTGGCTGATGTAACTAATAAATATTTGGTATGTGGCTCAGGAGTCTAGTGCCTTCTAACAGCATCCATAGAACTGTGGAAGCCTAATTTCTTAACTTTTGTTATTTTTTGGGTGGGGTTTTCCTGCTTTGAACTCTCCTTCACACTGTAATACTTATAGAAATAGGGCTGAATCCCAATACTGTATTTATAAAATATCATCCTTTTGAAGAATCTAAATCACTGGTAGATGTTCTCTATTTTCCCCCCAAAACATTGTGAATCCTAATAGGTGCATGTTTATTCCCATTTTGTAAATGAAGAATTAGAAGTGGAGGGTAAGTGATTTTCTCAAGGTCATTTAAGTAACTGATAGAAGATCAAATGCTCAATTCAGACCTTTTCACTGATCACATCAGAATGGAGGCATCTTTACCACATAGTACTGCCATCTTTCTCACTAGGGTTTTCTGCAATGATGATACCAACTTCATTTGGGACTTAGGAATTATAATTTATGTTCTAGGAAGAAAGGATTCTGGGTAGTATAATTACTAATTGATAATGTGAAATTATGCAGATTTACCAATATTTCAATAGAACATGTTCTGTTCTAGTCTTCACAAAAGGTAATACTCACATGAGAAAACTAAAATAAAATCAATGGTGTTCATTCTCAGCCTTACAGTGTTTCTCAAGTATAGTTTCCTCAAGATATTATGGAGAGCCTTGTAGGGATAGATCTCTGGGTTCCATCCAGATCTATCTAGTCAGAATTTCCAGGGTGCAAGAGAACCGTGTTTTTAAAAAAGTTTATCCAGGTAAACGTTTGTGTCTGTTAAAGCTTATCATGAATTATTGCCAGAGATGAACTGCTTCTATAAACCAAGAGTAAGTAAACTATTATCCTCTGGCTAAATATCTACATTGAGAAAAGTGGTGAATTTTACAAAACTGTTCCTGAATATATTACTTTAAAAAATTCTTGATAAAAAGTGCACAAATCATCACCAGATCTGTCTCCCAGAAAGTCAAAACCTTTGCCTTATATCATGAATTTAGCAGTAGTGGTTTTAAAAAAGGCCTATATTTGTGAAATAGTGGGTTCACCTAAGTAATTCATTTGTGTGGAGACCTTCCACTCTGTGGTTGTGCAATACCTCCTTTTGCTTATTCATAAATTCACTCAATCTATATACATCGAGTGCCTCCTTTCTGGGACCAGCGCCATTCCAGGCACTGCTGCCACAGCCCTGGGTATCAACTGCCCTCAGGGTCTATACAGAAGAGGATGGTAACTGCTCCTTAACAAAAGTAAACCTCTGTTAGGCAAAAAATGACAGGGTTTTTGCTTTTTGTTCTGTTTGTGACTTCCAGCTAGCTATTTTGCAGGAGAAATGTCTTTGATGTTCCTTCCCTCCAGGTTTGGAGCTGAAAGCCTGGTTCTAAGGCAAGGACACGCACCTCTTGAATGCTACTTGATTCTTGCTGGCCGTTTAAGGGTTGTATCAAGTAACACAAGCACCAACAAAAACTCTGACATTTTAAGTGAGTTTGAAGAAGGCGACTTCATTGGGGTAAATACTGTCTCACTTTCTCAGTCTCTCATTATAATTTTTTTATTTAAAAATTTTTTAAAATTGTGATGGGGGGTATCACCCAGTGGTAGAATTTGTTCTCGGAATACATGAGGCCCTGGGTTCAATGTCCAGTACCAGGAAAAAAAATTATGTAATCCATATTTCATTGTGTTAAAATAACAAGGTGCTACAGTATTGTCCTTGAGTATTAGATATTTTGGTAACTGAAATACTTCAAAAACAATACATTTTTCCTTAGTAGTGTAGAGCCACCATATGTCCTAATATAGTTTCTCAAAATTTATCAATAAAATTAATAAACAATTATTGTTTTAATTGACCAATTTAATGAATGAATTGCAAACCATGTGGCTGTAGAGGTAGGGTGATATTCACAAATTAACTGCTACTTATTCAAAGAGCTCTTTTTTTAATAATTTTTTTTTTGTAATTGTAGATGGACAGAATGCCTTTATTTTATTTATTTTTATGTGGTGCTAAAGATCAAACCCAGTGCCCACACATGCTAGAAAAGTGCTCTGCCACTGAGCTACAGCCCCAACTCTCAAAGAGTTCTTTTTGGTTCTTTGAAGAAATTCTATGCTTGCAAAAGATTTTATGTAAAAGGGATAAGATTTAGGTTAAGAAAGCAGCTTGTGTGTAGAAATCAAACTTACTTCATTTCTACATTTAGTCAAGGCCAGATTGGATTTGGAGATCCCTGAAGTCCCTAAGTATAGAGATCTTGCGAAGTGGGAATATTTGCTGGGTTGATTTCAGAAATGTCAACTGAGGTGAGATATAGTATCAGAAACAGTGATAAAGAGTCTGGACTTGATTCTCCAGGCAGTGAAACTGGTTGGGGTTTTTTTTTTTTTTTTTAGTAGGGAGGAGATGGATTGGATTTTCATTAAGATGAATGACTAGTGGTGATGTGGGGACTGTATTAACAGGGAGAAGACAAAATGGAATTGGAGTTGGGAGACTGATCAGGAGCCCCCAGACCAAGGCACTGGATGTGGGGATACCGAGAAGGATGCGGGCTGCAGAAGCCTCCTCCTGCATTTTTTGTAATGATTTTAATCCTAGTGAGTCCACTGTGCTGCCCTGACTCTGTGCAGATCAAACCAAGCCATTGTTTTTCAACTAAAGGAAAGAATCTTGGATATTATGTGATGTTTCTCAAATTTAATTTTTTAAAATATTGTGGTCTCTCTCCTCCTCCTTCTTCCCTTTGGTACTGGGAATTGAACCCAGGGGAACTTTGCTACTGAGCTACATCCCCAGCCCTTTTTATTTTGAGACAGGTTCTCACTAAATTGCTTAGGGCCTCGCTAAATTGCTGAGGCTGTCCTCGAAACCCCAACGCAAATTTAATATTAAAGTCATGCTGTGATATGCACACTTTTGTTCTTTATTGCCACAACCTTTTCAATTTTATAATCATAAAGAAGTGTTACAGTTTTGTAAATGTTCACACTAATGTCTCCCTGTCCCCTGCCCATTAGTGTCATGGATCTATATCAGTTTATCTACCTCAAGCTTGCTATCTTCAGAACCAAGCACCCCTTTTCCTCAGTAATAAAGTGTTAAATGGAGGTAGGACACAGTATTACGTATGTTTGTAGATCATGATTCTGTTTTGACACATGAAGTGTTTCAGAGTAGAGAAGTCTCCACCTGGGGTTCTGTTTTCATAGAAAACTTTGCACGAACGAATGCTGCTGGGACTGTGGGTTATATGAAAGCATGGACCACACTAGTCCTTATTCATTTAATCTGTAAGCTCAAGATTTTCTTTTAAGTTCTAGTGTTCTATAGCACAGTAGGGTGACTGTAGTCAACAATCACTAGAAGACAGGATTTTGAATGTTCCCACCACAAAGAAATGATAAATATTTAAGGTTATCCATATGCCACAGACCAGACTTCATCATCAAACATTGTCTATATGTATCAATATCATTAGGCTGGGGTTATAGCTCGGTGGTGGAGAGCTTGCCTCACATGTGAGGCACTGGGTTCAATCCCCAGCACCACATAAAAATAAATAAACAAAATAAAGATATTGTGTCCATCTATAATAAAAAATATTTTAAAAAAGATATCATGCTGTACCTCCAAAATATGTACCATTATTCTGTATCAATGTAAACATTAAAATTATTTATTTAAAATGATACACCATTGTAATTTTATAGTTTCCCAGACTTCCAGTGTAAGATTAATGTCAGAGCTGAAATAACTTTAAAGAGGTGCATTTGTTTTTGTTTTTCAGGAAATCTGCCTCTTAACAAATGCCAATCGACCTACTTCAGTTGTATGTGAAACAAATGTAGAACTTCTGGTGGTAAGTAAAGAAGTGAGTATCTGATGATGCACATTAAACAGCTGATGTTTTAAGGAATCCCAGATATCTTTCAAAGCTAAAAATATTCACATTGAGAATGAATACTAATGAAAATTATGCCTATGGAATAAATAATGTTAGGTCTTATCACATACCATAAGGCATTTCGAAGGATTAAATTAAATCTGTTAGATCTGTACCTGGAAGAACAAAATGGTAAGTGGTAGTAACTGTTGCTGTTCTTGATTATCATGAGAACAAATAAGTTCTTGCTGTTGATGGCAAATATGTCCTTCTAATAAAATTGTCACGTGAGTATAAATGCTGTATTGTTTAGGAACAAGACAGTTTGCTGGCTTGTTACTTTGTTTGTAATTTAGTCTTTTCTAGTTGTCAACGGACCTTTATTTTAACTATTTATATGTGACTCAAACCCAGTGCCTCACACATGCTAGGCAAGCACTCTACCACTGAGCCATAACCCCAGCCCCTGCTGAGACTCTTAATAATTGAGCAAGAGCCGTGTGCGCATCTGGTGTTTGGCCATCACAGTGTGTTGTGTTACTGTATCGAGTGGAAAGCAAAGTTCTAAATTTTCATCGTTTTGGGGGAGTGATTAGAAGTGTTTAACAGTTTTTATAATAGGCTCAGGGGTGCACTATCATCCCCTTTTTATTTAGAAATATTTATTAGGTAAATCTCAGAAGACACACAACCTTAGTTTGAGGTTAATGGTGATCTAACAACAGGTACTGTAAGCTGTCTTTTATTTTTTTTTATTTTTTTGGTTTTATTATTATTACTCAAGACAAATGGTTTTCTGAAGCTATTTAGGCCATGCATTCCCACCCTGCCTTATAAATCTTGATGTGCCAGGGAGTGGAGAAATGGCTTAATCGATCCCTTGGGAATGTTGAAGTGAACTAATTGATTAGGGAGGATGCTGTTCAGCTATGTAGATGTTAGGAAATTATTTGTTCTTTCATTAGAGAAACTGGTAGCATCAAAATCTTGCCTAGAGATATTTATTATTAGTCCTATGGTCCTAAGAACCATCTACTGTCTCTCAGAGGCACTGTTGGTGAGCCATTCTGGAAGCAAAGGAACGTGTTTAAGTCTGCATTTGATTAGAATTTTTTAAATGGATACCTTTGTCAATACTTATCAGATGAAGTTCATGAGATTTTTCTGTGCATTAATCATTCTGTGATATGCTCCTTGAATTTGGAGTAGAATATGCAGTAATCTAATTTGAAAATGTCATGAGAAATTTCTTGAACACTTTAGCATCGATGAATATCAACTTAATAGATAACATGCTGTGCTCTTCTTTACTGAGCCGGTGCTACAGGAACCTGATGGGCTGCAGCTATTATGGTCACAGTAAGTGCCACAGAGTCAACATTTCTATGAAAAAAAAAAAAGCATCAGGAGTACAATGATATATAGGATGTGGTTTTCATTTTAAATCATATTTGATTTATTATTTATGGACTAAGAAAGAAAGGTGAGTTCCATTAACCCAGTGACCTTTATTTATTTATTTTTCCCAAGCAGGATAATTGCATTCTAATGGAAATACAGGAACACTAGGTATTGTAAATACAACACCGTGAAGAGGAAGGGTTGCTTATTTTGGCTTCTGAACGTGTCCAGCAGGTTTCAATATACATTTATACAAAACTCAAATTCCTTAACAAACAAAATAGAAAAATGCTACCCATGCGTTACCATCAGGAAAACATAAGAACATTCCTGGCATCAATCTGTAAGCCTGTCATGTTCTTTTTAAAGGGTTCATTTCATTCAGGACTCTGATTATAGAGTCACAAGCATCCCTGTGGTGTATCTCAGCCGTGATGTGCTCACGCCTGGGAGCACTGTGCATGTCTTGGTGAAGATCATGACCCTTGGGCTTCGGCTCAGGCGCCTCTTCACAAACCTCCTGAGTTCTCTGATCTGATCACATCATCTGGGTCTGAAGAGACGGATTTTGAGAACTTCCAGCCAGGAGGAAGAGACCAAATGTCTCAGTTCTGCTCATAGGTACTAGGTGTTCTGAGTCCCAGAGTGACTCCAGGGAGAGGTCAGGAGTGGTCTCAAGGATTAGTTCACACACCACATTCTCTGACTGGTCTGCTTCAATTTCATTCTGCTCCAGGGACAGAATGAGAACAGTATGGACAGTGTCCATTATTTTTGCAAAGCTGAATTTATTCACATTTTTTTTAAAGGAGAATCTTTTAGATGTTAGGAACGTTATATGTTTTCCTGAGGCTAACACAGGGGCAGCATTTTTCTATTTTGTTCAGAGGAACTTTTTAGATGATGTCCTTTTTATTTTTATTTTTTGGTACATAAGGCCATATTTTTAAAAATAAAATGATACTGACCATCCCTGGTAGTTGTTGTTTTAATGTTCTTTCTTGGTACACACAAACCAAAAAGTGGTTTCTAGCTCTAGATAAATTCCTCTACTTCTATGATTAAAAAAAAAATTTCAACCTATCTGGGAAATCCCCCAATCTGGAAATGGTGTAGTTTGTCAGACTGTTTTGTCTTATGAGGACTCCGATCTCATGTCAGGAGATGCTTCCTCTGCATTGCTGGTTTGTTGTTGTCTGTGCTACGTTGACTATCAAAACCGTTTTGCTTGGTGCTGAAGAGCAAGGGCTGTAAACTCAGGTGACCAGAGTTCAAATTTCAGTGCTGCCTCCGTGAGCATGTGGCCACTTACTTAAGCCTTCAAGAGCTTCATTTTCTTTTCTGTGTAAAGAGAGACAATGGTAATAGTGGACTGAGGGGTTAACAGTGCCCATTAAATTAGTTAATACAGATAAAATGCTTAGAACAGTGCCTGGTATATGACATATATTGGTATATATGAATTTTGAAACTGAATGACGTACCTTCTTTGCCTTGGCAACGGGACATTTATAACTAGATTTATGCATATCTAACTCCACATTGCCTGGGACGTGATTTGGTAAAATAACACGGCCAGCCCTTTCTCTTTCCCTATCTATATTTCTCCCCTCCCTCTGACCTCCTCACCTATTCATTTTCACCCTTGTATTATGTGCATTTTAAATAAATCCTGCAAATAGTTGGGATGGGGTAAGATATAAATAAATGAAATTATTGACTTTAAAAGTTCTGCCACCTGCACTAACAAATCTTTTCGGACCACTTCAGGCCTGAGTGGCCTCACCGTCCCCTGACTTCAGGGCTGTTCCAATTATCCAACTCACTCGGCTGCATGAAGGTGGTTAGAATATTCGAGGTGAAGATGAGGTGAAGTGGCAGTGGTCATGAGACCCTGTGGGAACCCAGGCCACTGGCTGCTGGGTGAGAGCCCATCAGGAGATCCTGGGAGTGAGAGCGGGGTGACAGTATCGCACACTATGACTTATTGAGCACTCTAAAGTAAAAACTGAGGTGTGCTAAGGATTTTGCTTGCATTATCTCATTTAATTCTTACAATATCCCATGGGCTACTTTCCCCACTCTTTCAATAATTAAGCGGGGGAAGCTAAGGGATATTAAGCAAGTTATCCAAGGTTCCCAGACGAATAAACCTTGGAACTAGGACTCACGCCAAGGACCTGACTAGGTGAGCCTGGAGAGATGGTTGTGAAACTTCCTGGTTCCCAGGATAATGAAAAGGGCTCTTGCATCATTTGTGCCAAGACTCACTGTCTAGTGGCTTATCCTGCAGTTTGGCCCCAGAACCCTTGCCAAACCTCACTTTGTGCCTGACTCAACGTCTGTGCTTACCGCCTGGCTCAAGCACAGGCGACAGTGTTTTCTTACTAGATTTATGCTCAACATTTTTCCATAGTAAAGTTGGGCTGGGTACTGAGAAGAAGGCAGGTGGAGCTCCCACGCCACCTGGCACTGGGCAGCCACGCTCTCTCCAAAGCAGTACAGAGGTTTGTCCCAGGACATGAGCACACCTCACTTCAGTTTTCATGCTGGTAGGTGCTGTGCTCGGCCCTGCAGTGGAGTGGTCTCTGCTGAGTCTTCCCTTGGTTGTGTGTGGGGGGGAAGGGGATGAGTACTGTGGCAAAGAGTGGGTAGCCACAGGGAACTGGAGGACTCATTTTGCATTTGGAACATCTGCATCACAGGTTGTACCCAAAATTGTTGGATGGCTGTCACCAGTACTGCTATGGTCGCCTAAGAAAATTACAGGGGACATTACAAGGTCACCTTTTTCTCTTTCTATGTTTGTTCTGCCCCTTGTTTGCTCAGAAACTTGATCCATCAATACCATTTTAGGTTTGATTAGATCTTAAGCCCTAAAAAAGAGTTCTGAGCACTGAGAAATAAAAGGCCCTGTGAGATTAGAGATTAAACTCTTTAGCAGCATGTGGCTGATTATCCATTCGAGGTCCAGATTGTACAAACACTTGTCTCCTAGAAGTTCTTAGGAAATTGATCTTTGGAGGTGTATTACCCATTTGTTCTCAGCACACTTACAGTTTCCACTCTTGCCTTATTTCAGACTCGTTCAGTAGGAATGACTCATTTGATACAGTTGATTTACTCCAGAAGTCCAAAAGCAGTACAGCATTATGACTAACGACCAGAGAGAAATAAATTCTAATCCTGACACTGCTACTTACTTGCTGTGTGACTTTGAATAAAATGACAGCCTCTCTGAGCCTCAGTTGGCTCACCTGCAAATGGGGAAGATAATGTCTTTTAAACACAGTGGCGACAGAATTAATTCAAGAATGCAACTCAAGGTGGTTGTTGAAACTTTACCATGTGCCAGGCACCGTTCCAGGCCTTTTGGAGATGGTAATAAACTTGAACTTCAAAGGGCAGAGGCAAGCTAACAAGCAATTATAATAAAATAATATGCAGACTAAGATAGTGAGAAATTTAAAGGGCTTTAGGCGCTCAAGGGTAAAAGTAAGTAACAGTTTAGGTCCGTGGATCTCTGCCTTGACTGTTGTCGAATAAAACCAATGTCTTGGTCTCATCACAGCTAAATCAGAATTTTAAAGCCCCCAGGTGATTCAAATATGGTGCCAAGAAGAAACATTTGAGAAACATTGGTTTAGGCTGTGTTTAGGGATGCTTATCAGAGGAAGGTGGAGTGTCTAGCTGAAGCTTGCTGGATGCTCCAGAGTTGGCTGTGTGTGTGTGTGTGTGTAACTGCAGGGGAAAAGACTGGTGCATTCTGGAGAAATGCAGGGGGTCGAGCACACAGCCCGAGAAGGAGGAGGCAGGAGAGTGAAGCCAGGGCACAGCACAAGGGACTGGGACTTCATTCCAAAGAAATAGCTTACATAAAGGGATCAATGCTGGCACATGGCCCACCTCAGTGGATGACGACATGGCTATTAGCAGTGGACGCTTGAATTCTTAGAATCGGTTACTCCCAGGAAGGGAGGGACATTCTGCATGTACTCAAGGGTCATGATGAAGCTCACTGCTCAGAACATTTAGATTACAGCCACACGAGTGGGAGAGATCGCTGGCCTGGGTCGCAGGCCATCCCATTCCCCTTGTGGCTACAGAGTCCAGGGACTAGCTCCTCACTAGATTTCTTTCTTTCTTTTTTTTTTTTTAATTGTGGCAAAATACATAACATAAAACTGGTGATTTTAACCTTTTTTTGGTGGAGCTGGGGATTAAATCCAGTGCCTCATACATGCCAGGATACTATACCCCCAGGCTTTAACCATGTTTTAAGTGTACAGTTCAGTGATATTAAGTACATTCACATTGGTGTGCATCCCTCACCACCGTCGTTCATCCCAGGATGACACTCTGTACCTTTTAAGTAATGTCCCATTTCCCCCCTCCCCCAGCCCTTGTAACCCCTGTCTCTACATCTAACTCCTGGAGATCCCTCGGTAAGGGGACTCACGCCCATGCAGTGTCTGCCCTCTCGTGACTGGATTATTTCACTCGGCACCTGTCCTCTCTAGGTTTTAGCAGGTCTTTTTCTTGGACTTTGAACTCTGACCCATGACAACTTTGGAACTGCTAGATGTGAGGGAGCTCATAATATTTCAGCAAACCAAAGATGTCACAGCAGTGTCCCTGGAAAGTGTGAAAGGCTTGATGAGACTCCATGGTAAACATTTGAGGGTCCTGACTTATCTGTGACAGGCTATTATTCTGTTCCCTCAGATAATGTGAGGACAATATGGAGGTAGCAGTGTATTGTCTTCTTAGAGGTTATTATTCTCACTTTCTCTCCCTCATATATGTTGTGGAAGCCTGGTTCTGAAGATGATGTGTACCTGAATCATATGATAGACAAATACTGTGGACTTTCAGGTGTTTGTTTCTTCAGGTAGTGTATTAGGGTTCTCTGGAGGAACAGAATTGACAGGAAGTATAATCATAAAAAGGGGATTTATTAGCTTGGCTTATGTGACCAGAAGCTGTATAGTCCACAATGGCCATCTGCAGGCTGGAGAGCTGGAGGCACCAGTAGCTGCAGAGTCCAAGAGGCTGAAGCCCCAGAACAAGAGACTGAAGGCTTCCAGAAACTCCCTCGAGAATCACTGTCAGAGTCCACTGAGGAAGAGTGAAGAAGCAAGAGTCCAATATCCTCAGATGATCACAGCGGCAATCAAGAACCAGTACCAGAAGAACCGAGCTGCATCTGCTGCTGCTTCCTTATTCCGACTTTTATCATCCAAGCCATCATCCTATTGGATGGTGCTGCCCATGCTTAGGGAGGGTCTCCATTTCAGTTGGCTGTCCCACATGCCAATCATTCCTAGATACACCCTCATGGACACACCTCTTAATCATCAGCATCTCTTAATCAAGTTGACAATTCAAATTAACCATTACAGGTGGGATAAGATCATCTTAGTTTATGTTTATATTAAAGCAGTGCTACAGTTTGGATCTGGAATGTTCCCCAAAGGTCCATGAGCTAAGAGCTTAGCCCCCAGCTTGGTGCCATTGGGAGGTGAGGGAAACTTTAAGAGGTGAAGCCTAGAGGAAAGTCTTTCTGTCACAGGGGGGACATGTCCTTGAAGGAGATTGTGTAACCCCAGCTCTTTCCTTTTCCAATTTTTCACATCTTGAATAGGAAGTGAGGAATTTTGCCCCTCAACATGCTTCCCACCATGATTTGCTGCCTCACCACAGGCCCAAAAGGAATGGGGATGGCAACCATGGACTAAAACCTCCAAAACTGTGAGCCAATAAACCTTTTCTCTTTATAAGTTGACTATCTCAGGCATTTTGTTGTAGTAGCAGAAAGTTGACTGATACAAGTAGGGACAACTAATATCTTTATAGCTTTGTACTATTATCAATAGTCCAATTACATCACAAGTAAGATAGTTCTCTCTGTTCTCCCCAAAATTTTATGTACAGCTTCTCCAAAGAATGGAAACCACTTAACATTATAATCTTGCAAAAAAAAAGTCATCCCATCTCATCAGTAGCTTAATCTTCTAGAAAGACACTGGATTCTTTCTTTTTATCTTCTTTCTTCAAATTTTATTTACTTAAAAAGTATTTCTTGAGTTCTTAAAATGTACCAGACACTGAGTTGGAGTCCACAACAAGCAAAATAAATATGATGTCTTTTCTTGCACAATCAAATTAATTCAATATTGACTTTTGATTTATAGAATTGCTTTCCAACTCACATAATCTTCTGGTGGTAAATTCATAAGACATTAAGTGAATCATTGTTCTTACATGATTCTTTTTTTTCTGTAACTTGAAGGGGTCGGAACACTTGAGGGAGCTGTCTGGCTGGCTGCCAAGCTGACTCACTGGGTGGTAGAATTCCTATCATCTGGGCTTGATTTTAGACTTGCAGTTCTAGAAGTTTCTGTGCCAGTGCCTCACAGGATGCCTCCTGAGACAAAAGGAGAGGACAAGCTCCTATTAACTTATAAGAGAATGGTGCATAAATCTGATTATTGATTTATTAATTTCGATGGGGGAATGTCTTCTTCCAGTCACTAAGACATTCGTTTTTATCATCTAATGAATCCTTCCAGTATCAGGGTGCCTGAGAGACTGAATTAACAGTCAGAAGAGTTGCTAAGTGAAGATGGGATTGAAGTAAAGTCAGGTAAATGGTTCCAAGGGATCTTTTATCTAGGCCATGGGGACACCTGGTATAAATCTACACCCTGCAGTTAAGAGCACCTCCAGAGAAAACCTATGGTATCTACAGATCCCATATCCTGCCAGTGCTGGGAACTCACTGCTAATGCTTTCTGATCCTTGTTTCCCATGTTGGGCTGATTACTCTTCTGAGTGACTCAGTCTATAGTGATATACTAATATCATCAAGGTTAAGTTACCATCATAAGTTAAGATCATACCATCTCTTTAAAGTGATTGTGTGTTTTTTATTTAACCCCTAATGGGTTGTGATTTTTTGCCAAATTAGGACTTTTTTGTACCCATGTCAAAATGAAATTCTTCTCTTTGCTTGTACGTATCTATCTATTCAAAAAATGCTAGGGGTTGGGAATGTATTTCAGTGGTAAAGCACTTGCCTAGGGGGCTGGGATTAAAGTGGTAGAGTGCTTGCCCTGCATGCAGGAGGCGCAGGGTTCAGTATAGACAGACAGACAGACAGATACACACACACACACACACACACACACACACACACAATGCCATATTTCTTTAGAACTGAAACATTAGATATATATAATCCATGAGTCTTTCTTTGGTTAGATCTTCCAATTCTTTCATCTATTTAATTCATTTCTACTATATTTCCCCATGAACTAAATTTTAGACAAGTTCTTTGAACTAAATTCAGTTAGGAATTGAAACCCTAAGCAATCAGAGAAAGAAAGTCAGATTCTTAATCATGAGCTAGAACCCATGGGTTTAAAATAAACTAGTATCAATTACCTCCATTTTCTCTCTTTTATCACGTTCTCTGGTGTCCCTTTGCTCTTTGGCTGGCTCTGTTTCCCTGGTTCTAGATGTTGGTTTCCTTCTTTGGTCCATGTGGCCATTCTAGGGAGCAGAAGTTTGACTAGGTCTATTGGAATTCTGAATGCCTTGAGTTCCTCTGCCCTTTTATATGAGATTTTGAAATGGAGTAAGTCAATCAGTCACCTGTTTTAACTGTTCTAAGCCAGGGACCTTGCCCAGATGTCTAGTTCCTATATTTTCAAAGTAGTGCTTACATACCACACTTTTGCATTGTATCCTTGATAATTTTATGTTATTTGCATAAGTGCACAAAATCACATTTCTTTTATTCCTGGACTTCTAACAGTGCCTCCGTGCACCCTCTGTTGCTAACTGCAAACCATAGAGTTTAATGCTTCTCCCTTCCTTCCTAAGAATCTAGTGCATTGACATTACCTTTGTCATCCCTGTTGATATTGCTTATTTAAGGGAAATTAATGTGCTGACTAGTGGTATTTTCACTTCTCATTTTAGGACTTTTGGGTGTGATGTGTGTGTGTGTGTGTGTGTGTTTTAAAAAAAGCCAATCTAGTAAATTAATCATGGATCAGAGAGGGCAGCATGTGCGCACGCGGGGCCTTGAAGATTAAATTCTTGGGACTCAGAAGAACAAATATTATAAAGTACATTTTATGTATTGGAAAAGGAATAGCTACTATAATGAATTTTTAAGTTAGCAATTTGTTTAGTCTCTAGAGGTTCTGGCAGCTTGCTAAGGTTATGGGGGTAAAAAGCACCTGCAGAGAAGAATTCTCAGTCAGAATCAACATTTAAAATAGTGGTGTGTTAATGCTTAAAAAGAAATTCTACATGCATTTTTAACAAGTTCTAGCTTTTGGAGCTGGATCTAATGAATGATGCTCCAAGAGGTCGAGCCAGCTTGCCATTTTGCAGGCTCCAGTTTCCATTATTCATGTCCTTTCCAATAGAGTCTATGGCACATTCTTAAATTAAAGACTTCATGTTGCTAAAGTACAGTCTGGTACCTGTACGGAGACATATGGCAAATGTCATTGAGCCTCCACTTTTTAAAGACCCCGCCATTCTTATTTAGGAATAATCAGCCATTTAACTTGAAATCAAGCAAATGTTCAAGGATTCTCTTCATGGGTCTGTTCTTTGAAAATGAATCCTCTTATGTGATTAGTGGTTGATTAAGTGCCTGGGAGGACAGATTTCCTTGCAATGTCAAGTGAAGATGTGTCATATAAAATCTGGTCAAAACTCAAATGTAAAGTGAAGATTCCATGATTTTTTTTATGATATTAGCACAGAGTAATTTGAGTTTAGCAATAGGTTAGAGAAGTTACAACCTCATGTATAGTTGCTTTGGCTTGAATGTGTCTCCCCAAAAGCTCCTGTGTTGGAAACTTGTCCTCAAATTCATGGTACTGGGAATGTTTGGGACATGATTAAAGTTAGATGAGGTCATGAGAGTGGGTCCCTGTTTTGGTTTGGATGTGAGGTGTCCCCCAAAAGCTCATATGTGAGACAATTCGAGAAGTTCCAGAGGAGAAATGATTGGGTTGTGATTGTCTTAACCCAATCAGTGCATTCATCCTGTGACAAGGATTAACTGAGTGGTAACTGAAGTGGTAGGGTATAGCTGGAGGAGGTGGGAATTAGGGCATGGCTATGGGGTATATATTTGTATCTGGCCAGTGGAGTCTCTCTCTGCTTCCTCATCACCATGAGAGCTGCTCCCTCTGCCACACTCTTCCGCCATGATGTTGTGCCTCACCTGGAGCTCCAAGAAGTCGAGCTGGCCTTCTATGAACTAAGACCTCTGAATCCGTGAGCCCTCAAATAAACTTTTCCTCCTTTAAAACTTTTCTGGTCAGATCTTTTAGTCACAGCAGAAAAAAAAAAAAAAACCTGTCTAACACAGTCCCTATGATGGGATAAATGGCTTTTAGAAAGAGGAAGAGACACCTGAGTTTTCACCCAAAAGCCCTCCCAGGTGCAGCCCTTGATCCTGAACATCCCAGCCTCTAGAACTATGAGAAATAAATTTCTTTTCATAAATCACCCAGAGTCAGGTGTTCTATGATAACAACACAAAATAACTAAGGCAACAGTCCTGTAGATACAGTAAACCGTGCTTTCCAAGGGGCCATAAATATGGAAATAAGAAATACATAATTAGAGAAGGAGCCCCTCACAGCCTCCCTCAGGATGGGAGATCGATGCCCAGACCCTGGAAGCTCTTGGCCACCACTTTATATTCTCTCTGAAATCTCCCTCCTCGTTCCAGGAATCCCCGAGGTGGCATTTACTTGTGTTCAGGAACTTTCCACTCAACATTTTCTGCTCTTGCCTTTTCACTAAGCTGCTTTGGTTGCCCTGAGAATGCCCCTGGGCAGGGCCAGGTCCACACTGCGGTCTTTTGATCTGTTGTGGGAAGGGGTGGGTCGGCTTCTTCTTCATGCCCTTCAGTTTCATGGTTCACTGTTCTCTCCATCATGATTCAAAACCAGGGCCTTAGACTGTGAAGGGCGCAGATTCCATCTCATCCCATCCCGTCCACTCATCCCCTTGTCCCTCTCTCCTGTGTACCCCGGGACAGAAATGCTTCTCCTTCTTTAGTCAAAAGTGAGCCCTTTTGATGACCAGCTCACACTGACTGACAGGGCTCACTGGGTCACCGGTTCTGCAGACCACAATCTAGGTTGGACACAGGACATCCTGTTGCTGATACAGTTTTACTTGGAAAACAGGAACTGTTTGTTGCCAGTGTAACAGTGGGTTTTCCGACAGCTTAAAGGATAAACAGGATTCACCCAAGGAATAATAAGACTTTTGATTAAGCTTTGAGATTCTCAGTTGGCTGAGATAAATAAGAACTATTTTTGTCCCTTGTTCCTCTCTACTACAACTGAGTACTGTAAATAGAAAAAAGGAAAAGAAAGACTGCAGAAACTTAAAAATAGAACATTCCATGTTTGACCCTCAAGAAGTAACCCCTGAGAAAAATTATCTTCTATCTATTCCGCTGCCTTCTTTTTGCATATGTTTGTATGCTGTCTCTTTCTTCACTTAATATTACTCACACCTTTCTTTTTTTGGTGGGGTACCGGGGATTGAACTCAGGGGCTCTCAACCACTGAGCCACATCCCCAGCCCTTTTTTTTTTTTTTGTATTTTATTAAGAGACAGGGTCTCAATGAGTTGCTTATTGCCTCACTGTTGCTGAGGTTGACTTTGAACTCGAGATCCTCCTGTCTCAGCCTCCCAAACCACTGGGATTACAGGGGTGTGCCTCCGCACCTGGTTTATGTTACCTCACACCTTTCAATGAGGTAAAAATAAGACCTCATTTTAAAACACTATTGTATAGAATGTTATAAAATAGTTACACAATGATCGAGGAGTCATCCATTCGTGGGCATTTGGGTTATGAAATATGATAATTAGAAACAGCAATATACAAAAAGATTATGACTAAAAAACAACAATGGAACAACACCAATATCACACTGCAGTTTTCAGCAGAATCAAACCTGCATTTTGTTCTGATATCTCCAATCAGTGGTTATGGCAGGAAAGAACTCTGAGGAAGGCTCTTGTTTGTGCAGGTTCTGTCAATCATTTGTGTATTTTAATTCTGGATTCATTCAAGTTATTGATGGTTCAAGTATAGCTGAGAACATAAGTTCCATGCTTGGAATTTTCCAACGTTTTTCACTTCACAGCAAGAACCAGACCCATTGAATACTCACTAATAACCAACATCTTAACTTCTTGGGTAGTGATTGGTTATTTTTTGTTGAGCAGTAGAAACAGAACTGTGAGGAATTAACTTTCTAATTCTTCTTCCCGGTTGTGCCTTTATGGCCTATCAAAAGGAGAGCCTTGCACCCAGGCTTCCTACCTGGGCACCACACTCTGAGGTCCACAGGACCCTGAATGGACCCCCACCAAGGGTTCAGAACTTATCCCATCATGCCTCACTTCCCACCAGAAGGCCGCATCCCCAGGGCTCCCATGTGCCTGTGCCATCTGCTACTTTTCTCTGTTTCAATTCATCTGGCCCAATGTTCTGCTCTTCTTCAACCTCCTAAACTTTCCCACAGGCCCTTTGGAATTCAATGGTCGGTCACAGCAACGTCCCCTGTGTCATTAACTAGCCTCAGCTGCTACTCTGACCACCATTGCCATCTGCTGGACCTGCCTGAAACCTGGGCACTTCCTGTGGACACCACTTCCCCTGCAGCCCTCTGTGGTAGAGGCGGTTTATCCCTGATGTTCTAATATTAGTGTTATTACTATTTCTCACTTGGAGGGCAGGTGATTGTCCCCTAGCACCCTACTCCTGCTGACGGGTCTTCCTTAAATACCCAGCTCCTTTGAGGATTATGCCTTCTGACTTTCCCACCCCTCTGCCTCTCCCTTGCTGCTCACTGTGGCCCCCTTCTTCCTTCACATTCAGTGCTGACCACAGCTTGCTTCACTGTCTTCCTGTCACCATTCACCGACTTCACTCTTGGCAATTTGCACCCAATGCCGGGTCCCCTTGACCGGGGCTTCGTTCTGTCCACCTACCCACTGCTCCCCTCAGTCTTAACACTGATCTTTCCAATGGACTACCCCAAATTATTTATTCAAGCATTTACCTCTTAACTAGTATCTTCTTTGCTCCCTGCCTGCCTACTCGGTTCCTCCAATTCTAACAGTCCTTCAAATTCATTTGGACCTTTAATTCGGGGACACGTCTGTCTCCCTCTCTTCTCTGTGTCTATCATCAGTTCCCTTCAAATCCAGCTGAGGTTCCATGGTCATTGCTGTAATCATACCCGTATTGCCATGCTTTCCTCCTTCTCTCAGAACTGTGTACGCTCTGAACCAAGCAGCTGAATAATGTGGAGAAACCACTGGAGCATATTAACCAGCCTCTCTTCACGTTCATGACCAGTGCATCACAATCCCTCATGGCTTATTTCCTTAGTATGATAGCTTTCCCATTCCCTAGTTAACTCTTCCTCTTCTTTTCCTCTCTCCTAATTCTCCCCACTTGTTTTGATCCATGCACTTGCCCTCTATGGTGCTTAGAGAAGATAAATAATAAAGCCGGGGCCCCTCATCATTTGATCCCTCTCCCATGGCATGGCCACTCTGGGTTGCAATTATAATCTCCCCTTGGATGATGTGTCCCCAAGCCTTCCCTGGTACCCTGGGTCCCATCCTCTTGCATCTCTTGGGAGACCCATAGTTTCTCTTGGTGGCTAAGTGTTCAGGTCTTGGAGTCTAATTACCCAAGGGCGAATCTCAGTTTAGCCACCTCTTGGGTGTGTGATCTTGGGAAGATGATGTGATTTCTCGGGGTCTTGGGTGCCCATCAAGTTAATGTTCCCTCTTTCACAGAGGAATGGTGAACATCAGAGGAATGATTTCTGTGAAATGCTTAGAATGGATGTGCTTAGCAGCAGGGGCTGTGTCTGTGTTACCTGCTACTGCCCTTTCCCTTCTTTGGCCAGGCTCCCCCTCTCCCCTGTATCCCTCCCTTCAGCATTCAGAGTAAAATCTCTTCTCTCCCTGGCCCTCCAGCTACCCTCTGGTGCTCTGCTCCTCTTGACAGCAATGCTTGCTGAACCAGGTGCCTGTCATCTCTGCACCCTCCTCTCAATCCTCTCCTCAGTTTCATCCACTTGCCCTTCTGCTCCCACTGCTCCCAAGAGACAGCCACATCAAGGTCACCAGTGACTGCTGCATTGCTGAGAACCATGATAACTCTTAGAGTCTTCTTGTATTTGCCATCTCTGTCTTTGCATCAGTTGTGTCTTAATTTGTTCTGTACTGTAACAAACCACCACAAACTGGGTGACTTGAACAACAAACATTTATCTTTCACAGTTCTAGATAAAAAGTCCCAGATCAAAGCAGTAGGTGATTTGGTGTCTGGTGAGGACCCGTTTCCTGGTTTGCAGATGGCGTCTTTTTTGCTGTTTCCTCCCATGGCAGAATCCAAAGAGAGGAAGCAAGCTCTTGTGTTTCTTCTTATAAGAGATAATCCTGCTTATGAGGGTTCCACCCTCATGACCTAATGACTTCCCAAAGACAAATGCTACCACAGTTGTGCTTTCTCTTCTTCATGGAACATTTTTTTCTATTGCTTCTAGAACATTGTCCTCTTTTTCTCTTATCTGATGGTCCACTTTTTACTATTGTTTGCTGACTCCATCCAAGGATGTTTTGTGTCTATGTGTGGAGGCCCTAGGATGCTCCTAATCTGTGCAAATCTCCCTAGATGGCTCACCTAGTCCCACCTTGTTTCCAAATCCATCTCCCATTGCTCATCTTTCCTTTGAGCTCCACACTCACATACCCAAATTGAATATTCTCATGAATGACCAAGGGCTTCATCTGAGTCTGACTCACCTGCTCAACTTGATGTCTTCACCTTAATGCCTAATAGGTGGATCTGGTTTGTTTAAGAGTCTTGAAACACAAAGATGTGAATGCAAAATGTTTTCATTAATTAATTTTGTTGCTTTTATTTGTGCTTATTTGAATTGTACTCTTTTTCTTTTCTGATTGGAAGTCCCCTTAACATGAAATTGACCCAATCCCATAATCAATCATTTTAAGCTATTAAAATTAAATTCAGCCCAGGCCAAATCCTCAGTTTTTAAACTTGGCTTCTCCCCTTGTTCCAACAAATTCTAGAGCCACAGTCTAGACACCTACTTTGAGAATACAGGGTTGTGATCTAGCTTGAGATTCCAGCACCTACCCCTTTGAGAGAAGACAGAAGTCTCCTTAAGGAATGGGCCTTTCTGGGCCTCCTCCCCTGACGTGGTACAGATGCTTTCTTTTGGTGCTGTTGAGCTTTACTCCATCATGGATACCTCTCAGAGAGCAGGGCATCTCACTGACCAGTCAGTCCCTGTTTCTGCCCTTCTGTCAACTCATTTGCATCTCTGCTGGGAGCTGAAGGAGCCCTTGTGGTCCTTCTCCACATCTTCTGAGCACTGTAGAGAACAAAGAAAAGGTGGATTCCCAATCCCCTTCTCCCCCATGGCAGACATCTCCCAAGAGGCTGTTGACCACACTCTGCACCACTGGCAGTTCCTAGGGGGCCTACACCAGGCATGCAGCCCAGAAACCAGAGACTGTTCTGATCGTCACTGAGGCACCTCAAAATGGTGTTGCATTGTGTGTTTCTCATGCTACACAAACACCCAAGTAAAAGATACCCCCAAATCTCTGGCTCCTCAAAATTCTTTTTCTTGGATCTGCCTTTCAGCCAGGCCTGCTCTGCCATTTGAAGCTGTTTGCCCACATGTTGCAGGGTGGGTGGTGACTGATCTAGGCTGTGTGGACTGGGCAGCTTTGCTTTAGGCAGCAGGTTGGCTTGGGGACTTTCTCCAAGTGTCTCTCATTCTTCTCTTGGGATCAGTCACTAACAGGCACTGGCACAGTACCAGAGGGTGTACTTGAGCATTTGAGCACAGTTCTTCTGTCACAGCTGCTCACATCCTGTTGGCCAAGAAAGATTTCATGGTAAATCTAAAGTCCAGGGCAGAGGAAATATTTTCCCTCTTCCATGGGTACTGTGAAGTTACATGAGTGAAGGTCACATGTGTGTGTGTGTGTGTGGCGGGGGGGGGGGGNTCTCTTATTGTTTCTTTTGCTGAAGAAAACTTTTAGTTTCGATGTATGTCCATTTGTTGATTCTTAGTTATTAACTTTTGTGCTATGGGTGTCCTATTGAGGAATTTGGAGCCCGACCCCGCAGTATGTAGATCGTAGCCAACTTTTTCTTCTATCAGATGGCGCGTCTCTGATTTGATATCAAGCTCCTTGATCCATTTTGAATTCACTTTTGTGCATGGCGAGAGAAAGGGGTTCAGTTTCATTTTGTTGCATATGGATTTCCAGTTTTCCCAGCACCATTTGTTGAAGATGCTATCCTTCCTCCATTGCATGCTTTTAGCCCCTTTATCAAATATAAGATAGTTGTAGTTTTGTGGATTGGTTTCTGTGTCCTCTATTCTGTACCATTGGTCCACCCGCCTGTTTTGGTACCAGTACCATGCTGTTTTTGTTACTATTGCTCTGTAGTATAGTTTAAAGTCTGGTATCGCTATACCACCTGATTCACACTTCCTGCTTAGCATTGTTTTTGCTATTCTAGGTCTTTTATTTTTCCATATGAA
The DNA here is from genome assembly GCF_001458135.2 of Marmota marmota marmota. Classification (NCBI taxonomy): domain Eukaryota; kingdom Metazoa; phylum Chordata; class Mammalia; order Rodentia; family Sciuridae; genus Marmota; species Marmota marmota. The sequence goes on along the minus strand of NW_026000108.1, from coordinate 41,795,423 downwards.
TTTCATGATTGCTTTCTCTATTTCTACAAGAAATGCCATTGGGATTTTGATTGGCATTGCATTAAACCTATAGAGAACTTTTGGTAATATCGCCATTTTGATGATGTTAGTTCTGCCTATCCATGAACAGGGTATATTTTTCCATCTTCTAAGATCTTCTTCTATTTCTCTCTTTAGGGTTCTGTAGTTTTCATTGTATAAGTCTTTCACCTCTTTTGTTAGGTTGATTCCCAAGTATTTTATTTTTTTTGAAGATATTTTGAATGGAGTGGTTGTCCTCATTTCCATTTCAGAGGATTTACATTACATAGTTCTTGATATATCATATTTCACACTTTGATTCAAGTGGGTTATGAGCTCCCATTTTTACCCCATATACAGATTGCAGAATCACATCAGTTACACATCCATTGATTTACATATTGCCATACTAGTGTCTGTTGCCAGCAGTCACCTCTTACCCACCATGTTCCAGGTGTAGTGCCCCCCCACACTGCAAACTCTTTTCTACCCTGAGGCCATTAGCATCACATTACACTCTACTGTCAATATATTGGTAGCTTTAGCACTAAAGTTTGCTTTCCAGAGGACTCCAGTGACATGACAGCTATTCCTTTTCTTTATTTTTTTTCAATCTTTAATTTTATTTGATTTTTAACGATCCATACCCTTAGAGCATTCATTGACTTGAGGATAGATCTGAAAGCCTTTCGGATTCACCATGAAATCAATAAAACACTTTTATTTTCCTATAATACTCTGAGACCTGCCAAAAGATGAAAAACAAATTAATTTGCTCTACATTTGCTCAATAGGTATAATGGGCAGCATGCAGAAAACGACGAGAAAGAAACAGATTTAATGGAGCTTTCCAATTTGGGAGTTGAGATGACTTGGATTTCGGTCTGAATTTAATAGAAGATTTTCAAGGCATCTTAAAGCTAATTTTGTTTATTTTTTTATTCATATAATTACATATTTGGTGGTCCATTGGCTGTGAATTTGCCCAGTGCACAGTGGGCCTCTTGTGGAGGAGCAAGGACCAGGCAAAAGTGCAGGGCTGGCGTGGGGATGGTGAGCCCTTGAGGCACTTTGGTACCAGGTTCATGGATGACAGGTACTGGGGTGGGGGTGGGATACAAGTCTTATGTTTTTTGCTTACAAGAGAAGAAGGAAAGGAAAAGGGTTGGGGATCTTGGGGCATAGGCAAACCGCTTCCCTCTTCTGTAGTGTTGGGGAGAAAGTCAGGAGCCACTTTCTTGGCTTAATAAAATGGGGAGGGGACTTTATAGCAGTACCCTGAGGACCCAGGCCCAATGGGGTATGGTCTTCTGCACAGCTCAGGAGCGCACTGTCATTTTGATGACCACGGCTGCAGGCATAACTGAGATGTGCTGATGAGTGCTTCTCCACCCCATCCCTTCAACCCTCCCCGGGCAGTGAGCACTGCCATTACCACTTCCATTTAAGAATGAATCATTGAAGAAGTAGAGAGTCACTGAAGGATACTCACCTGGCAAGTGAAAGATTTGCTTCAGGTTTGTCTGATGGTGGCACTTATGTGCTTAACTACTACGCTCCACTGCCTGGAGAAGAAAGGGAAGGCATCCACTGTAACTTTACAGACACCTGTTACTACAGTTGCCACAGGGTGCAGGACAGTGCCTGGAGCTCCAAATGGTGGCGGTAACCTAGGAAGTACTGGAGGGACACAGTCTACAAGTGGCTACTGTCCGCATCTTGTTCACTCTGAGATGAGAAGGTACTGGATTATGGTGACTAGAGGTGAATGTACCTGAAGTTGTGGCAGAAGGAAAGAACTGGATTGACAGCTGTGAAAGGAATGATCTGCCAGCTGCCTGGGGCCCCTGCATTGTGGATTGAAGCCCCTAACAGGCCTGAGATCCCTGCCTGAATTTCTTCAAGCTGGAACTCATGCACACTATTACTTGTTACATCCCATTATTAATTAGCATTTATGACAAGAGTTCATGAGGCACAGGCATCTTCTGTTCTCATTATATATCTCTTCACTATTCAGAAACACAACTGTCTGGTAACATTGCTCCACGCCCGCAGATCAGATGACCAGGCTTCTCTACTGCTTTCCTTATGTCTCACATATGCCTTCTTGCAGCCTTCTCTGTCAATCATCTTCCCACTCCATTTTCTGGGAATATTAGAGAGTGCAGAGAATTGGAAGCATGCAACAGGCAGAAACTAGGGTGGATGAAACAGGTGGACGTAAGAGCAATTTGGAAGTAGCTATGGTTTCTTTTCTAAAATTGGTCTAGCTTTGTTCTACCCTGTGCTATCAGATCTACTGGCTGATATGGAAGACCAGAAATAGCAGGAGCAGTTACACTATGGGTTAGTTCTTGAATATTCTGCAGTGCTCAGTTGTTGCTGTTCACCCCCATCCTTCCTGCACATTGCAGAGCCCTGAGTTGTTATCAAGACCGAACACGATGATGCAGACGAGCCTGTATCGTAAACTAGAGTCCTAGAGGGAAGGGTAGTTTTAGAGCTTGTGGAAGATTCTATTTATAAATAGAAATAGAACCTCTCCCAGGGACGTAATTGTTCATCCCCACCTTGTTGATGTCAGGCTCCGTCATATGACTTGCTTTGGCCAGTGGCAAGTGAGTGGAGGCGAGGTGTGTCACTCTGGGCAGAAGCTCCAAGTGTCAGCACACGGCTCTCCTCCTTCTCTGCCTCTCTGGGTGTGTCATGACAGAGTCACTCAGCAGAGGTTCCCTGGTCACTTCATTGAGCAGGCAAAGCCATTGCTGACCCATGCTGGACATGAACATGGGTGACAAACAGACATTGTCATTTTAAGCTGCTGGGACTACAGAATAGCCAGCCTGTCCTGGCTGACGGGGAGCCAAACCCAGGAAGTCTTAGGATGTGTTTGGAAAACAGGACTCAGTGATGAGTACCATCAATGACCAAGACGGAAGCGTTTAGAAAGAAACAAGGGAAAATCCTTAGTTTCTGTTTGAACAGATTAAAAAAAAAACAAACAAAACCAAAAAACCTGCCTTTTTTTCTTTTGTATTGTTTTCTCTGTGTTTTGTGTTTTGGTCTTTTTCTGGCATTTACATGCCTCAGTGTGTAGAAAATGCAATACAGTGTATTCATTTTGACTTTCTATGCCTTTAATGCACAAATTTGGTTTTTATTAATATTGGGGGAAATGGTAAAATTAGCTTTGCCTTTAAAAATCATTTTATACATGTGCATGTCATTTTATTTTTGTGTGGTATTATTCAAATCATTGAAAAACATTTTCTATTAAATAGAAAAGCTTACCCGAGGCAGTTAATGTCATCAGTTTATAATACAAACATTATGTAGTTCAAAATTAAGAAAAAAGAAACTTTTAAAAAGAAAACTTAAGAGAAAGCCTCTTTTTTAAGAAATTAAGGCTAATGTAAAAGATTGTGCACTTTGTCTATTTTTAAAGAGAAAATAAAAATACATTAACACTATTACTGCCATTGAAATTTATTTCATGAAATAAAATTTGAACTGTCTTTTTCTGGCAAATCTGTATTCCAGCAGAAGTGTATAGAATTTTAAAAAGTTATGTGACTTGATCAGGGGAAAATAGTGAATTATTTTAAAAAGCTTTTTTTCTGTGAATGTGTGTGTGTGTGTACGTGTGTGTGTTGTGTGTTTTGTGTGTCCTGTATAAAGAGAAACTAATTATCTTTTACTTTGTTGTTTAGGATTTTCACTGCATGCTTGCACAGAGAGTCCAAGAACAATACCAAGAAATGTGCAGCTTTCTAAGGTACACATTTTCTGTAGATAGTTCTTACAGTTTGAAAGGAAAGTCACTGACGAATTCATCTGACTTTTGATTTGAAATTCAGGCTAATATCTTACAGGTGTTTACTGTGTTGGAGGGCAGGGGTGTGTAAAAAGTACTTGAGCCTTGAGCGTAGATATATTTAACTCTGAATCCCTCTGTTACTATTTATGTATATTTGGAAAAATAGATTTATCTCTCTCAGGCTCAGTTTTTCCATCTATAAAGTGACAATAACAGTACTTTCCTCACTAGGCTGATGTACATGAAATAAGACAAAATTATTTTCATCTTTTTTTTTTTGGACACCTAGAGCAGTACCTGACAATACTTATTCAATAAATATTTGTTAGATGAATAAATAATTGAACGAATTAGTGTAGACAAAATGCTAAAATTGACATGTAAATACTATGAGTTTGTGTCTATTTCTGGATCCTTTATTTTATTCTGCTGCTCAGTCTATTCCTGGGGCAGCACCTAATCAGGCAGTACCATCATCCGTCAGAAGCCAGTATCATCATGTGCGCATGTGTGTGTGAGTTCTTCAGATGGCCCATTTTAAGATTTCATGAGGCAAATAAATTTGATGTAGTCAGTACATCTTCATGCATTTAATTTACATATGATTCATGTATTTATAATACCTTATCTCAGACCAGCCATATATTACATTATCTAAGAATAAGTGGATGAATTAATTAGGCTCTGAGATGAGAAGTACAAACATTTTAAAAATCAAAGAATCACCTTGCAGCTGAGGACCATATAGCTATAAAGCAGCTCAGTTTATTTATTTATTAATTTATATTATTTTAGTATTTAATTTTTTTATTAGATCTTTATCATTATACCCAATAATTGGGTTCTTTTTTACTTCATTTAGTTTTGGGCTTTGCTGTAGCTCGTTTGTGCTCATGGCTCCTTTTACAGGCTGGACTTTATAAGGGGCATAAAGCCTCCAGAGAATGGAAAGAAAAGACATGTGAAATACTTTGGCCACTAGGAAATTTGTAATCTGTAAGGAGAAACAAGCCTGGGCTGGGGATATAGCTAAGTTGGTAGAGTGCTTGCCTTGCATGCACAAGGCCTTGGGTTCAATCCCCAGCAACACACACACACACACACACACACACACACAATATATTACCCATTTAGTGAAGAAGCACTGTGTAAAGTCTGGTAAGATGAAGGAAGAATGAGAGTGTGTGCCATGGAGCTGAATGTGTCTGAGTACACGAAATGTAGAGTTCAGGGGAATCGAGGTGAAAGGCATGTTCAGGAGAGGCTTCCCTGTCAATCCTGAGGTCAGGCTGTTGACCCTACAGTGACACACTCAGATCACATTCTTAATAGCATCCCAGAAACCCTCCATGTATCTTTGCAAAGAACATCCATACCATGATATTGTCAATCATTTCTAAGTGACAGGTGAGAAGAAAAGTTAGCCATTGATGTCTGGCGAGGTACAAGTTCTGTGTCATTGTTTGAAGGAACAGTACTGTAGCTTAGGGGGTTTGCTGTCAGAGGTAACATTTTCCCTTCCAGGAAAATCAAGAAATCCTTTTGGGTATTTTTGCTTTGGCTATTTCAGATGCTGGGTCCCCTGGCCCACATTTTTCTACATAGAGAACGAGGCCTGGATCGGCAGGAGGTTTTGTTGGGGACACACTAGAAGCAGTGTAGCACGTTAACAGGAAACTTAGCTTTCAGTCCTGCTGTTGCTTCTAATCAGCCCTACAATTTAGGACAAGTTCTGAACCTATTTCAGAGTTGCGTGGATATAAATGCATTGACCCGTTTCTAGTTTCTGTAAATGCAGTGCTTTAAATCTGCCCTACATGTATGTGCTGGACAGCTCAGTAACATCCCCGAGTCACCCCGTGTTGGCCTCCTGCCTTTCGCATCCCTTCTCTGCTCCTTTAGGACGAGTTCTACCCCCAGGACATGCGTTCCAAATACAAACCAACCAATCCAGAGTGCACACACCCAGTCTTCTCCTTTATCAGACTCTCATACTCTGCCCCATGACACCTGCCCTAATGACCCCAGGGTCAGTTTCCACACAACTGGGTACATCCCTTAGGCCCCAAAGCCTGGTGAAATTGTTTGAATCAAGCCAATCCTAAGCCTACTTATCCTGCCTCACCGTTTCCTTTCCATGGAATCCACAGTAAAGGCTCTTACCTACAGCTCCCCTGTTCCTTTGCTTCATGGCTGACCCTAATGCTGCCTTGTGTGGTCTCCTGTTCTTGGAAACTGTGAGTAACAAACTATCTTTCAGTGACAGTCATCTTCTGATCTCACTATACCTCAATGTTCCTATTAATACACTGTATTTTAAAACAATAAGAATCTGACTCCATTCTAAGTCCTCTTAACTATAGTGAGGGCTCAGAAGTATGAAAACTAGCAACTGTGGAGGTTGCAAGCCCTCGTAGCTTTGCTCTGAACACTTGTCTCCTTCCTCTTGCTTTCTGAGGACCAGCTTCCTCTGCTGTCTTGGGTGTGATTCGTCATAACTGTCCTCAGGTGGTTCCTTGGATGACTTGTTAAGATTCCAGCATCCAGGAGGCATCACAATGCCAGATCTTAAATTATACTACAGAGCTATAGTAACAAAAAACCAGCATGGTATTGGCACAAAAATGTAGACCAATGGAACAGAATAGAAGACACAGAGACAAGCCCACATAAATACAGTTATCTCACATTAGACAAAGCCTCCAAATTAACATACTTGGAGAAAAGATAGACTCTTCAACAAATGGTGCTGGCAAAACTGGAAATCCATATGCAGCAAAATGAAATTAAACCCCTATCTCTCGCCCTGCACAAAATTCAACTCAAAGTGGATCAAGGACCTAGGAATTAGACCAGAGTCCCTGACCCTTTTTCTTCTTTTTTCAAGAAGAAAAAGTAGGCTCAAATCTCCATCACGTCAGTTTAGCAACCAACTTCCTCAATAAGACTCCTAAAGTACAAGAAGTCAAATCAAGAATCAATAACTGAGGATGGTATCAAACTAAAATGCTTCTTCACAGCAAAGGAAATAATCAAGAACCTGAAGAGATAACCTGCAGAATGGGAGAAAATCTTTACCATCTGCACCTCAGAAAAAGCATTAATCTTCAAGATATACGAAGAACTCAAAAAACTTAACACCAACACCCCAAATAACCCAATCAATAAATTGGCAAAGGAATTGAACAAGCACGTCCCAGAAGAAGAAATACAAATGGTCAAAAAATATATGAAGAAGTGTTCAACATCTCTAGCAATTAGAGAAATGCAAACTAAAACTACACTGAGATTTCATCTCCAGTCAGAATGGCAATTATTAAGAATACGAGTAACAATAAATATGAGGATGTGGGGAAAAGAGTACACTCATACATTGCTAGTGGGACTGAAAATTGGTGAAACCACTCTGGAAAGCAGTATGGAGATTCCTTAGAAAACTTGTAATGAAACCACCATTTGACCCAGTTATCCCACTTCTCAGTAGATACCCAAAGGACTTAAAATTACCATAGTACTGTGACCTAGCCACCTCAATGTTTATAGCAACTCAATTCACAATAACAAAGCTGTGGAACCAACCCAGGTGTCCTTCAACAGATGACTGGATAAAGAAAATGTGGTATAAATACACAATGGAATATTACTCAGCCATAAAGAAAAATGAATTATGGCGTTTGCTGGTAAATGGATGGAACTGGAGAATATCATGCTAAGTGAAATAAGCCAGTCTCAAAAAACCAAAGATTTAATGTTCCCTCTGATATGTGGATGCTAACTCATAACAAGTGGGGGGTGGCGAGGGGAGCAATAGAGGTTCATTGATTAGACAAAGGGGAATGAAGGGAAAGGAGGTGGAATGAGAATAGGAAAGACAGTAGAATGAATTGGACATAACTTTCCTATCCTTATATATGAATACACAACCAGTGTAACTTCTCATCATGTACAACCACAAGAATGGGATCCTAACAGGAATAAGTTATACTATATATATAATGTCAAAATTCATTCTACTGGGGCTGGGGATATGGCTTAGCAGTAGAATGCTCGCCTAACACATGTGGGGCACTAGGTTTGATCCTCAGCACCACATAAAAATAAAATAAAGGTATTGTGTCCAACTACAACTAAAACAAAATATTAAATAAGTACATTCTACTGTCATGTATATCTAAAAGAACAAATTTAAAACTTCCAGCATCCATATCTTCTTTTTTAATTAATTAATTAATTTTAATTAGGTATGACAGCGGAATTCATTTTGATTCATTGTACACAATTGCAGCACAACTTTTCATTTTTCTGGTTGTACATGATGTAGTGTTGCACCATATGTGCAGTCATACATGTACCTAGGGTGATGATGTCCATCTCATTCCACCATCTTTCCTGGTCCCCATACCCCATCCCTCCCTCCCCTTTGCCCAATCAAAGTTCCTCCATTTTTCCCATGCCCCCACCACCATCCATTATGGATCAGAATAAACTTATCAGAACATTTGGCCTTTGGTTTTGGGGATTGGCTTACTTTGTTTAGCATGATATTCTCCATATCTTCTTTCCTTAGGTTTTCTCTTTCCTTATTCCAGATTCCTGTGAGGAAAGAAAGTGATCAGCACAGTCCAGCCTTGAGTTGGTTCCCTTGGGTCAGCTTTCCACTAATGAGCTCAGCCAGAGGGCAGAACAAACAGGGCTGCAGGGCTTAAAGTAGGGGAAATGGGAGGAACAGGACCCGTGGCTGATGTCCACTGCCTGAGGCAGTTCTCAGTATACTTTCAAGATGTTAAAAGGATTCTGCTTTTTTTAAAAAAAATCATAAATAGCTGAAAATATTACAAGCCATTTGTTCTCAAAACCATATGTGGTCAGGTAGCTCATTTCCCAAGGAGTGAAGATAAAGAACTCCAAGAGATCTAAATGTTTTTAAGCCAGATATCCTAGTAGGAGTTATGAAATGACTTTCCCAAGTCCTAAAGCCAAGAAGAAGAAGAAGGAGGAGGAGGAGGAGGAGAGGAAATAAAGTATTGTCTCATTTTNGGAGGAGGAGGAGGAGGAGGAGGAGGAGGAGGAGAAGCTCTCTATACCTATTGCTTACAGGTAATGCCACAAAGTTCCCTGGAAAGCTAAATCTTAGAAATTATTTCACAACAAAGGAAGAACTGTTTCAGAGACTAAGTTGGAACATGATGAAGAGCTAACAGAACATGTGAAAATAATTACCAAGGGTGTTTATTAGACTTTAAAAGGTGAATGGATTTAATCTAATTTTGCTAAGATCAAAAATCCAACATTAGAACTTACTGTTTTTTAAAAGGGGATGCTTTATTTTAGTTTCTAGAGACATTCTGGTAGATACTGAGAAACATACCACAGTATCTAGCCTATAAATGATAAAGGGTTAGAATGGCACTCCTTTAAATATTCTTTTTTAATAATAGATTTTATTTTTAGAGCAATTTTAGGTTCACAAAGAATTCCTATATAGCCTCCATTTCCTCATTTGTACACCATACCAATTTGTTACAATTGATGAACCTCTATTGACACACTATAACTACCCAAAATTCATGGTTTATGTTAGGGTTCTAAGTAGTGTATATTCATTCTATGGGTTTTGGCAGATGTATCCTGACATGTATCCACCAATATGAGTTGTACCGAATACTTTCACTGCCCTAAAAATCCTGTGTTCTACCTATTCATCCCCTATCCCCCATCCTTGGCCATCCCTATGGAACTTTACTGTCTCCATAGTTTTGCCTTTTCCCGTAAATCATGTAGTGGGAATCATACAGCATGATTATCTTCTTTCATTTGGTAATACATACTAAACTTTCCCCCGTGTCTTTTCAGTGGCTTGCCAGATAATTTCTTTTAGTGCTGAATAGTATTCCATTGTTTGGAGGTAACACACAGTATTTACCCACTCACCTACTGAAGGACATCTTGCTGATTTCCAAGTGTTGGCCATAAGGAACGCAGCTGCATCCCTGTGCGGTTTTGGTGTAGATGTAAATTTTCAATTCACGGGGGGTAAACGCTAGAGTACCATTGCTGGATGATAGGGTAAGAGTCTGTTTAATTTGGTAAAGATCTACCAAACTGTCTTCCTAAGCATGTACCATTTTGTAGTCCTACTAGCAAAGAAGGAGAGTTCTTGTTGCTCCACATCCTCACCAATTTTTGGTGTTTTCATTGTGCCATTCTTATAGGTACATCTCATTGTTGTTTTAATCTGTGGTTATCTAATGACATATGATGCTGGACATCTTTTCATATGCTTACTTGCCATCTGATTATCTTCTCTGGTGACACATCTATTCAGGTGTTTGCCTGTTCTTAAGTGGACTGTTCACTTTTCTTATTGTTGAGTCTCATGAATTTGTTGTAGATCTAGGATAATAGTCCTTTGTTAGATGCCTTTTAAAAATATTTTTTTGCAGTCTGTGGCTTTTCTTATCCTTTTAACATTGTCTTTCAATGAAGTTTTCCATTTTAATAAAATGAAGCTAATCAATTATATCTGTCATTGATTGTGCCTTTGGTGTTATGTTTAAAAAGTCATCTCTTTACCCAAAGTCATCTAGATTTTCTCTTAAGACTATTTAGTTTATATGTTTTGGTTTATGATCCATTCTGAATTAATTTTTATGAAGAGTATAAGGTCTGTGTTTGGTTCCTTTTCTTTTTACGTGTAGATACCTACTTGTAGATGTCTAGTTATTCAAAGCATTTATTGAAAAGATTATTTTTGCTTCTTTATATTATCTTTGCTCCTTTGTCAAAGACAATTGACTATATTTGATTCTATTTCTGTGTTCTCTCTTCTTTTCTGTTGATCTATTTGTTGTCTCCTCTTTTGCCAAGACCACACCGTCTTGATTACTGTAGCCAATTTACAATAAGTCTTGAAATTGAGTAATGTCTTCTTCTCCTTCCCCTTCTTCTTCCTCCTCCTCCTCCTTTTCTTCTTCACTATTGAGTTGGTTATTCTGGGCCTTTTCCCTCTTGATATATACTGTATGAACAATATTTTGGTATCTACTAAATAACTGGCTGGGATTTTGATGGATGGCATTGAATCTGTAGATCAGGTTGGGAAGAACTGACATCTTGACAATAATGAGTCTTCCTGTTCATGAACACATTTCATTTTATTTAATTCTTTGATAACTTTCATCACAATTTTAAAGGGTTCCTTACAAAGATCTTGCATATATTTTGTTAGATTTATATCTAAGTATTTTATGTTAGATTTATGCCTAAGTCTTTGTTACCATTTATTACTAATATAAATAATAATATGTTTATAATTTTAAACTTCACTAATTTGTTACTAAAATGTAGAAAAGTGATTGACTTTTGCATATTAACCTTGTATCCCACTTCCTTACTGTAACTGCTTATTGGTTCCAGGGTTTTGTTGTTGTTGTTGTTGTTGATTTTTTCAGATTTTCTACATAGACAATTGCTATGGTTTGGATGTGATTTAATTATGTCCCCCAAGGGTCCATATATTAAAATCTCAGGTCACCAATATCTTTGAGGGATGTGAAACCTTTGGGAAGTGGGCCTAGTGGGAGGCCCTGGAAAAGGAATTGTAGTAAGCAGGTCTTTTTCTTTATCTCTGCTTTTCTGGCTCCTCCAACACAAACTCTTCCCATTTCTGTCTAGCATATGCCATCTGACACAGACCTTCACCAGAACAGAGCTAATACAGTTACTGTGCCCTTAAGCCTCCAAAACTAAAAGCTAAATAACTTTTGTTGTAGAAACACAAAACTGACTAATACAACAATCATCTAATCTGCAAACAAGGGTGATTTTCTTTCTTACTTCCCAATCAATATATTCCTTTCTTGTAGGAATGCATTAGCTAAAACTTCCAGTTGAAAAGCAATATTGAGAGGGGATATTTTTGCCTTGTTCTTGATCCTAGTGAAATAGCTTCAAGTTTCTCATCATTAAGTATAATTTTTTTTTGGTAGATGTTCAGTATAAGTTGAAGAAATTCTCTATTTTTAATTTACTGAGAGTTTTTTTTAAAATCATGAATAGGAGTTGGGTTTCTTTTCAAATGCTTTTTCTGCATCTATTGATATGATGTAATTTCTCTTTTTCAGCCTATTGACATAATGAATTGCATTAATTGATTTTTAAATGTTGCACCAAATTTGCATACCTGGGATAAGACTCACTTGATTGTGGTGTGCAATTCTTCTCCAACATTGTTGGATTTGATTTGCCACTATTTATTGAGGATTTTTGTATGTATGTTTATGATTGGTATTAGTCTTATTATGTTGGGTCTGCTATAACAAAATACTATAACTGTGTAATTTGTACACCACAGAATTTATTTCTCACAGTTCTGGAGGCTTTGAAGTTCAATGCCATAAGTTCAGTGTCTAATGAGGGCTTTTTTCCTGGTTCATAGACAGTGCACTCTTGCTGTGTTCTCATGTGGTAGAAAAGGGCAAACAAACTCCCCTGGGCATCCTCCATTGGGGTACCAGCCCTATTCAGAAGGGCTTTGCCCTCATGTCATAATCACCTCTCCAAAGGCCCTGTCCTTGATACCATCACAGTGGGGATTAGGTGTCAGTATATGAATCTGGGGAGGACATGAACATTCAGACCACAGTACCTTCTTTGTAATGTCTTTGGTTTTGGTATTAAGATAATGCTGGCCTCATTGAATAAGTGAGAAAGTAGAGTTGTCCTTTGGTATTCATGGGGGATTGGGTTCTAGGACCTGCTGGGGATAACAAAATCTTTAGATGCTCAAGTTCTTTATATACAATGGTATAATATTTGCATATAACATATACACATCCTCTCAAATACTTTAAGTCATCTCTAAATTACTTATAATACCTAATAAGATGCAAATAGTTGTTATATTGTATTTTTAAGAAATAATGACAAGAAAAAGGTCTATGTGCTTAGTATAGGTGTAACTTTTAGAAATATTTTTGATGGGTTGTTGGTTGAGTTCATGGATGCAATAGAGTGACAGTTTAAAAAAAATTCTGACATTTAAATGCTTAAAGACTTCTCAGGGGCTGGGGTTGTAGCTCCGTGGTAGAGCACTTGCCTAGCTTGTGTGAGGCACTGGATTTGATTTTCAGCACCACATTTAAAAAAAATAAGTAAAATAAAGGTATTGTGTCCATTTACAACTAAAAAAAGTTTTAACAAATACCTCTCACTAAAAAAAAAATCAAGTTTTTCTTGTTGCCTCTTCAAAAGTTAGAGCTGACCTGGCTATATCCAAATAATATATACACTTGTGGACAAGTTGTGAGGTCTCCGGGTCTCTAGTCTTTACCATATCCTAACGTCTTTTACTTATTCCATTCCACTCATTTGTATTATCTGGGGTCATTTGAGATCAGAGATATTTAATGTTAGTGTAAACCTGTGTCTCAGAAGCCACTGGGCAGCTGGATTGGAGCAAAAAGTCTGGAAAACTGAAAATTTCTCAACTTCAGATATTATTTATAAATGAAATAGGAAAGAGGGGTTCTATTAGAGTATTTCTGTATGAAACAGACATAGAAACAAATAAGAATTCCATGTTGAGGAAACACAAGTGCATTTTTGGTAGAAAGATTCTCTCTGGAAGACAACTGAGTTTTCCAACTTCATGTATACTTGTCTTTCCTCTTGAAATGGATACATATCTTAGATCTTATGAAATCAGGCATAAGTGAGCAAGTTTCTTTGCCACTCTGAAGACTTAGTAATACTGATAGACAGCATGGACAAGCTTAAGGTATAAATAAAAGAAAAGAGACCCGGCACAGCCTTTTTCCTGCCTTTTGTATCTACTTCCAGACTTTCCTGATGCTTAGCACTGCCCAGATCTCTACTGTATTGGTTAGTTTTTGTTGCTATAACATAATACATGAGGTAGGTTAGTTTTATAAATAAGAGGGCTCACAGTTTTGGAGATTCAAAGTCCAAGATCAGGAGCTCCATTAGTTCAGCTTCTGGTAAGAGCCTAATGGCAGACAGCATCATATAATGGTGGGAAAATATGCATGAACAAGTGATTATGTCACCAAACAGGAAGATGGAGAGATGGAGAAAGAGAGCAGAGGAGAAAGAATGAGAACTAAAGGAGAGAGAAGATAAAACAGAAGGGATGAGCATGGGAGGTCTAATACCAGTTGTTCAGAGCTATTTTAAGAGTCATTTTCTTTCTGGACTGTCATTGTTAATTAATCCACCAGGTGGTGCTCTGAAATACCAAATAAACTTCAGTCCTTAATTTAAAAAATGATGTTGCTTGGAACTTTCAGTGCTGGCTATTACCCGAAGTGAAAAGAATACATGACCTACCACCCTTCATGTGGAAATATTTATATTATTTAAATAATACATATTTTTATTCAAAACATGATTTTTAGAAGGAAAATTGGAGTGTTATTTAATTATCCTAGTTTCAGTTTCCTTAAACAAAAAGTATAATTAAAAAAAATAACACAAGAGAATCAGTGAATATTTGTACCAAAACTGTCTATATGTTTACATGTCCTCTTCCCAGATCCTCGGGGCTAAAGCTGGTCCCCTGTGAGAGCCACCTGCCCCACTGTGGGTCTATGGGATGCCCTCTGAATGCTGTGAAAAGTTCAAGGGAGGACTCTAGTTTTCTGTATCCCCCGGGACTCACCCAATAAACTGTGACTCCATTCTCCAAGGTTTTTTTTTAGTCTCTGCTTTTGGTTCACCTTCATCCTCCAGGGATCCCTCAGAAGCTGCAGTCTGGCTAACTCACCCATACCCCTGCTTTCCTCTTGGAGGCATCCAGTTGCCGTTCACAAATTGGTCTGACTCTATTTCCCAGCCACAGTGGCTGGAAGTGAATTTTTAAATCATTAACAAGTCTTTATTCCAGCTACTCTGGAGGCTGAGGCAGGAGGATTGCAAATTTGAGGGCAGCCTGGGCAACTTAGTGAGATACTATCTTAAAAAAACAAAATCCCAATTTATGGCACAATATAAAGAGCAACAGTAAATGACACAAGGAGAAAATGCTCCTGTGTGGTAGACTGCTTCCTACTTTGCATGGTGGCTGTGAGATTCAATGAGATCAAATGCTTCAAGTGACAAGGTCAGTAGACTGCCCATCAATTTCAGTGCCTATTTCCCTTGCTTACCTTATTCCTATGCCCTAACTCAACATCTGTTCTCCATGCTGAGACAGGGGCAAAGGACAGGTAGCTGATTATCAAAGAAGAGGAAATGAGTTGCTAATAGCTAACCTCAGGATAACAACACTACCCTCCCATCCCCACAACAGAGAAGGGGAAGGATCCCACTGATCACAGATCCCACTTTCCAACACAAGTGATTACTTGCTGGGCTGGTCTCTTTTCCTGCCTTTGGGCACATCTGCAGGGAAGAAAGAGAGGATGGGGGTCTATTAAAAAGCAAAACATCCCCACTCCCATGGGACCCAGTTCTGGACCCCGGCTTTTCTCTGGAGAAGTCTGCTCTCTCTGTTCTTTTTCTCAAATAAAACTTTCTTTCTGTGCGTGCCTCAGGGTTCCTCGAATTTTTAATCTTCAACATTAGGGGAACAAAGACCCCATTCTGATTTCCAAACCCACATCAGTGCTAACAGGTATGCTGCTGGGCTCCCCTGAGTCTTTCCTGCCTACAGCGTGCTTCCAGACTTTCCTGATGCTGAGCACTGCTTGGATCTCTGTTATATTGATTAGTTTTTTGTTGCTATAACATAACACATGAGGCAAGTTAACTTTATAAATAAAAAAAAAAGCTCACAGTTTTAGAGATTCAAAGTCCAAGATCAGGAGCTCTATTGGTTCAACTTCTGGTGAGAGCCTGATGACAGATAGCATCATATTGAGGTAGGAAAATGTGCAGGAGCAAGTGATTATCTCACCAAACTGAAAGCCTGAGAGACTCAGACTTTTGTAACTCTGAAAGACTAGTACTCCCTTTCTGGGATGGTGCCCCTAATGACCTCAGGATCTCCCACTAGGCACTACCACTTAAAGGTCCCATCAGCCCCCACATCACCACATGGAGGACATCTGGGAGCACTCAAACCACATCCAAATCATCTTGCTACTTCTGGTTCTTTATTGTCTGGTGCTCTGTGCTGCTGGGAAACCACCCAATGTGGTTTTCTGTTCCTCTCAGTGGCCATTTGCCTGCCTGCCTTCTTGAATGGCTGGCTGCCCTCTGAGTATGCCCACCACTCCTCTTGCCCCCACAATCTTCCCATTCTTGCTGCTAGGTTAGCCCCCCTCCACCTCCTGATAATTGCCCTACCCGATGACCTCTTCCAAATCACTGGAGACCTGATGCTTTAGAAAAGAGCTATCCAGTCGCATTGTGTGTAGTGTCTCTTTGCCATTCATGTGTGCATAGAGGCTCTGACTTCTAAATTGCCCCAGTCTATCCAGCTGCAGACTGCCGGTTTCTGCTTGTGCTGGTCTGCAGAGTGCCACCTGTAGTGCTGCACCTCATGGAACCTCCTTCGGAGGTAGGAGTCCACCTGAGAGAGGCAGGAAGCATTGTGAGTTAGAAAAGATGTCGGAAGGGTGAGAGGAGGTGATTCCCAGGAAACCAAGTAAAGAGCTCAGTGTTGATGTGCATTCAGAGCAGGTGGTTCAGGTCCCAGGTCAAATAACCTCACAGAGGAGCCTTGGGACTGACTGGAGATCTGCTAGCTGGGAATGCCCATTAGGATCCATATTAACAGCAATGCCCATTAGGATGCATGTTACTGTACTTAGCTTAGTACATGTTACTGTCCCGGCTTAGCAAGACAGTCCTACTCACTTATATTTAAAAACTAACTCAGTAATTTCTGGATATAAGTTTACACCATATTTCCAAAACAGCTTTTATGCTAAAAAGAGTACTGTAGAAAGCCCATTTATCTGAATTACTTTTTATTTTCCAAACTTGTATAACCAGAAGTGCTTTTTATGTTATGAAGAATTGACACTTAAAATTGAGCCTGGTGTGAGTTTTATATTAAATTCTTAAAATCCAAGCCTTTAAAATTCTGAGAATAACAAACTTTTTAATAGAAATTTTGTAAATGCACCACTTCATTAATGACAGAAATGGATGTGAAAATCGGCTGCTTTTTGTAGTTTGTGTTTCTAGTTACAGACACAGATATATTGTACCCATCAGCATTTGATTAGTTCAGGGTTCTGTGAAACTGGTTCTTAAAGCAAATCTTATCTCCAAACTGTAGTCTGCTCTCCAGAAATAGTAACAGCTATTTGAGCAACAGAACAAAATGCCTGTAGTCCCAGTGATCCTTGTATTTTGGAGGGAGTTTGAAACACAATGCTTCCATTACAGAGCTATTTCTTATTTCCTCCCAAAAGTAGAACCATTAACAAATCTGCATTTCATTTCAAATTTCATGTGTTGTCTGTCTGTCTGTCTCTCTCTTAATTAGAACAAAATGAAACAAAAACTATTCTGACACCTTTTCTGGAAAACTGTAAGATCACTTTTAATGATAAGAAGATGTTGGAATTTTCCTTAAATGAAACTTTAAAAAATCAATGTAAAGGGATGGACATAGGCTCACATCTTAATCCCGGTGACTAGGGAGACTGAGGTAGGAGGATTAAAAATTTGAGGCCAGCTTCTTAAATATAGAGAGACCCTGTCTCTAGATAAAGAATTAAAAGGGCTGACAATGTAGCTCCATTGTAGAATGTCCCTGGATTCAATCCCCAGTACTGCAAAACCAAAAACAAATAAAAAATAAATGTAAAGGGTGGGTCCTAACAGTAGGCTTAACAGTCAGTCTCAACAAGCGATATACTGTATGATTATATAACAATCTCCAAGTGACAAAGTTATAGTCAGGAAGATCAGATCCGTGACCTAGGATTAGTACTGGGGGTGATGCAGAGGAGGAGACCCATAGAGCATGAGCAACGACGGGAACCCACAGACACCAGTTCTTGCCACCTTACAGGAAGGGTTTCAAGAGTCCTACATAGTAGCAGGTAGGAGTTTATTAGAAGGAAAAGGAAAAGGGAGAATAACAGAGATAAATCTATAGTACACCGAGTGGCCTGGACCATGTCTGAAGAGAACAGCACGGGTCCTACAGAGCCGGGTTTCTAAGGGTTTGAGTTTCTTTGTCATTTTTCTATTCTCTTGTACCCTCATAAGCAGCTAATTATTCCTTACTATAGCCTTTAGTGGACTTCCTACATGAGGGTTGTGATGACCTAGTTACCAGGGTAGTTGTAACATGGTTTTGGTGATAAGGGAGGATCCTGACAACCTAGCCACAAGAAATAGTGGTGACATGGTCTGTAGCCAGTAGGGATTATAATTAACTATGGCTGGTGCTATATGCATACAAACAACAATAAATGTTGATGAGGACGTGGGGGAAAAGGCACACTCATACACTGCTGGTGGGACTGCAAATTGGTGCAGCCAATATGGAAAGCAGTATGAAGATTTCTTAGAAATTTGGGAATGGAACCACCATTTGACCCAGCTATCCCTCTCCTCAGTCTATACCCAAAAGACTTAAAAACAGCATACTACAGGGACACAGCCACATCAATGTTTATAGCATCACAATTCACAATAGCTAAACTGTGGAGCCAACCTAGATGCCCTCCAATGGATTAAAAATGTGACATATATACACAATGGAATATTACTCAGCAATAAAAGAGAATAAAATCATGTCATTTGCAGGTAAATGGATGGCGTTGGAGAAGATAATGCTAAGTGAAGTTAGCCAATCCCAAAAAACCAAACGCCAAATGTTTTCTTTGATATAAGGAGGCTGATTCATAGTGGGGTAGGGAGGGGAAGAATGGGAGGAATAGACGAACTCTAGATAGGGCAGAGGGGTTGGAGGGGAAGGAAGGGGGCGTGGGATTAGAAATGATGGTGGAATGTGATGATCATTAGTTTCTAAAGTACATGTCTGAAGACACGAATTGGTGTGAATATACTTTGTATACAACCAGAGATATGAAAAACTGTGTGTAATAAGAATTGTAATAATTCTGCTGTCATATATAAATAAAAAATAAATATATATAAAAAAGAATATGGTGAAAAGCTGGGTGAAGAGTACCTGGGAACTCTTTCTACTATTTTTCCAATTTTTTTGTGAAGACACTATTTCAAAGGTAAAGTATTCTTTTAAGTCAGTGAAAAGAAATAATTTATATATAAGGGGTTCTTTTTAAAAACAAAAAACAAACAAAAAAAACAAACTATGTACCAGAATGTAATTCTTTGAGTACTTATATGAGGCAGTGACACTAAATGTTTTGGGGGAAAAGGAAAGTCTACAGGAATCCATCACGACTTTCTGGTAACGATTCCCTCCAGGATGTTTCCTTTTAGTGTCAGCTTCTCAGTGTCTCTATTGATCCAGTTTCCGTCACTCTCCTGTGCTGCTTTATAATACGGAAAAGCTTTCTGCTCTCTTTCTATCCCACTGCCTTCTATTCCTTGCTCCTAATGTCATCTCCTTTTTTATCCCCACAAAACCAGAATCCAGGTTAGTGTCTTCTATATATAGTTATAAATCTGGTCCCCGCTCTGTGTGCATTCATGTTTATTTCTGGAGAGAGGATGGGGTGCCAGAGGAATCCTGATGTGCAGAGCAGAGAATCCTCTTTGTCTGTACTTTGCTAAGGGCGAGCATTGACATGTCTGAATTTTTCTTTTGCATGGCAAGAAAGGGTCCAGATTTACAAATGAATCAAGGTGGTCCCAGATTGTTCCAAAATCACTAGATTGCTCACTTCTAGAAGTGTTCTTCTGGAGGCATCTGAGAAGGGATGGGAATAAATAAGAAGTAAAATGGTAACGCATTCTGTAGCAGTGACTTTGGTAAAAATGTTGACAATATAAGAACTCCTTATATTGTCAACACAATTATACTCACAGGAGAACTTGACCACTAAGCTACATCCCCAGCCCCCTTTCTTGTATTTTATTTAGAGAAAGGGTCTCACTGAATTGCTTAGCACCTTGTTTTTGCTGAGGCTGGCTTTGAACTGTCAATCCTCCTGTGTCAGCCTCCTGAGCTGCTGGGATTACAGGCATGCGCCACCACACCCAGCCCCGATTGATTTTTATCCCTTACATGAAAGGGAAAAAAAAATGTGTGTGCAAAAAAGCTGTCTGTTCCATATTTAAGAATGATTCTACATTGCTTAATTGAACTTGGGGAATCTTGGAAATGGCTCTTTATATTCAATTTCCTTTATAACTTGGGCCACTCTAAACTTCTCCCAAAGGCTTTGACAATTTTGAGGTCAGGGGAAGGCCAGAGTAAGATCTGCAATGGCAGTTCCATGGAGTGTCTGTGTGGAAAGGAGAAAAGGACTTCTTTTCTTAAATATGACACAAGAAGTGAGTATGTGGATCCTGGGATCTACTGGTACATAATGTAGGTTTGGTGCTGTGACAGCAGGTAGTTGTGACAGCAGGTAAATCATGAAATTTACATTTATGAGACATTAATAAGACTTTTTCTAAAGTAATTTCATGCCTGCATGTCTTCTCTGCCTTTCGTTGATTTTGAAATTAAAAAAAAAACTGCCTTGGTTTAGTGAGCTTTGGAAAAATGGGTGCAAAAGTACCTCTGGATGGGGCTGGGGTTGTGGCTGAGGTATAGAGCATTCACCTAGCACATGTGAGGCACTGGTTTCCACCCTTAGCACCACAAATAAATATGTACATACATACATACATACATACATACATACATTGTGTCCATCTGCAACTTAAAAAAATTTTTAAAAATACTCAGGATGAAATTTCTTATTGACTTAGTACTCTGATAACCTTCACGACTACTTCCTCACTGTTTCTTTAGACATTTAAAAGATACTGTAAGTTATCCTCAATATCTTAAATATCCTGAATGATTATTTTTGGGAGTCTCTAGAATGTAAATTCCTCAAAGGCAGTGATTTTCTTGTGTTCACTGTTGTGACCCCAGGGCTGAGGCAGTGCCTGAAGACATCAATCAACGCCCTGATTGATGGGTTGGTAACCTGGTGTTGGTAGAAGGACTTTGTCCCTGGAGTCAGACTAGAGGTGGTTAGAATCCTGACTGTCACTTGTTGACCTGGGACAAGTTACTTTCCCTTCCAGGGCTTTGGGTTCCTCAGGTGTCAGGCACAGTTGGACCAACTGAGACCGTGTGAACGCACATCAGCTGCAGGGCCTGGGATGTGTTGGTGCTTAGAGAATGACCGCTCTCTGATCCATTCACACCCATCCCATCCTTTTTATGTTAGAATGTTTTTGTTTTTTCAATGCATTCATTCAAAAGAAAGCATTTTCAGAGAAAACTTATGATGGTTTATAAGAGAAATGTCTAGAAGCAGAATTCATGGAAAGGGAAATGAATTCCTCCTTATATTCCTTAGCTGTTCAATCCCTGGTCAGGTGGTCACTTTTGCACGGGATCTCTGCCAACACAAACACAGAAAACACCAATTTTTAGATTTCCACCAACCTCCATGTTCATTATTTTCAGTCAAAAAGGGCAATTGAGGTTTAGTTGTATATTTGTTTATTCTATTTCATTTTCTATTTGTCAAGTAGATTGATAGGTAGTCTTTTTGGATGTCGAAATGACCTGGGTGACTAAAAAGGCAGACTTTTCTTTTTTTGACATTTCATGGCTGATCTATTAAATTCCTCTAGTGGGTGATTTCCAGATATTCTTGTCTTTGAGATTGATGATGAGTTCTTACTAGTCCTCAGTTGTTTTATAGTTTTAATTCCTCCTAATCAGTGATCAATTGCTTACTTTGTACCTGTGGATTCTAGTGCTGTGAAGGATAAGAAAGAAGGTGAGGATATGGAAGCAAAGAAAAATAATGAAAAATTAAAACTATACTTTTTGTATTTTATACATTCATAGAATGGCCTGCGTAGGTAAAAGTGCCAAATAAGTAGTTATTGTTTAATTATTAGGTTTGTGCTGAAAACGGAGAGGCAAATCTCATTTACCATAGTCTCACTTATCATGGTTTTGCCTTCTATGGTTTCCATCACTGCTGTCCAAAAGTATTAAATGGAAAATTCCAGAAATAAACATAGGCCATATTCACATAATTTTTCTATAGTATATCTTATAATTATTTTATTTTATTATTATTATTGTTAATTCCTTACTGTGCTTAATTTATAAATTAAACTTTATCACAGGAAAGTATTTATTGGGGGAAAAATAGCATTTGTAGGGTTCAATACTATGCACAGATTCAGGCATCCCATAGATAAGTGGGGACTGTTGTATATTACACAGTTAGGATAAATTATTAGGGAATTTTAGGCATGCACATGCAATAGAGACTCTATGTTGTTTTGAAGTGCTGGTATGATCATAAATCTGCTGGTTATATCTTTGGCTTACAGCAAAGAGGAAGCTGCCATAAAGGGCTAAAAAGAGAAAAAAAAGAAAAAAACCTAATGAGTATAAAGAGATGGTCTCCTCACAGGAAGGTCCATCGCATACTTATGTGGGCCAGCGATCCTATCCAGTTTCCTTGGAACTGACCTGGGAAGGCTAGTGTGAGAATCTTAGGTCAGGGAAGATTTTTGAGTGTAAGAAGAGGCATGATCCCTTCAATAGATGAACGGATAAAGGTGGTATATATACATAATGGAATATTACTCAACATTAAAAGAGAATAAAATTGTGGTATTTGCAGGTAGATGGATGGAGTTGGAGAATATCATCCTAAGAGAAGTAAGCCAATCCCCCAAAACCAAAGACCGAATGTACTCTCTGATAAGTGGATGTTGATCCATAACAGGGGAGGGGGAAAATGGGAAAATGGAGGAACTGTGATTGGGCAAAGGGAAGGGAGAGGAGGGGAAGTGGCATGGTGGCAGGAAAGATGGTGGGATGAAATGGACATCATTACCCTAGATACATGCATGACTGCACATACGATGCAAACTTAATTGTGTACAACCAGAGATATGAAAAGTTGTGCTGCAATTGTGTACAATGAATCAAAATGCATTCTGCTGTCAAATATACCTAGTTAGAATAAACAAATTTTTTTTAAAAAAGAAGTGGCATGACAAGGGTGACCTTCCTTGGCTGTAAGATGTGCTGGGAAATGGGAGAGAAAAGGACAGGATTGAGACTAGCTGGGGTTGGAGCCAGGGGAAATGAATCTGAGAAGGTCTAGAAGTCCAAATTGCCAGGTCTAGGAAGGCATAGTAAACTCTAGTATTTTTCTAAATGTCAAACACCTTAGAGATCATTTAGGACATCATTTAAAAATCAATTGCCACGCCCTGCCTTAGCAGGGTCTTTAGCAGAAGAACTTAGGATTTTTTTTTTTTTTTTTTTTAAGAGAGAGAGAGAGAAACAGAGCAGGGAGGAAGAGCAGGAGGAAAAGATTAACATTAAACAGAGACATGAGGTGGGAGGGAAAGGGAGAGAAAAGGGAAATTGCATGGAAATGGAAGGAGACCCTCATTGTTATGCAAAATTACATATAAGAGGTTGTGAGGGGAATGGGAAAAAAATAAGGAGAGAAATGAATTACAGTAGATGGGGTAGAGAGAGAAGATGGGAGGGGAGGGAGGGGGGATGGTAGAGGACAGGAAAGGTAGCAGAATACAACAGTTACTAATACGGCATTATGTAAAAATGTGGATGTGTAACCCATGTGATTCTGCAATCTGTATTTGGGGTAAAAATGGGAGTTCATAACCCACTTGAATCTAATGTATGAAATATGATATGTCAAGAGCTTTGTAATGTTTTGAACAACCAATTAAAAAAAATAAAAAAAAAGAGAGAGAGAGAGAATTTATTTTTTAGTTTTCAGTGGACACAACATCTTTATTTTATTTTTATGTGGTGCTGAGGATCGAACCCAGTGGCCCACGCATGCCAGGCGAGCACTCTACTGCTCCCCAGCCCCAAGGATTTGTGTTTTTAATTGAGAGTTCCTGAGGATTCCTTGTGACTAGGTAGGTTTTGGAAACAACTGGTTTCCTGGACCCTATTTGGCTTCACAATTCAGGTTTTCTCCCACGGGGCAGAACAAGGCTGGGAAGCAAGGATTTTGTGGATTCAGAGGGGTGCATAAATAGAATATCAGGAAGGGATTCTGGAAGCAAGATGCAGCCTTAGAAATGGGACTGGCACATTCTAGATGTGGAAGTCAGGAGTCCAGTGAACAGGAACTGGGCTCCAGTGCTTATAGGAAGATAGAGGAGATCCTGGGAGTCACAATAGTACTCAAACATTTGGCCACAGATGTGTGTTGGTGTGAAACTCCTCTAGCCCTCTGGGTGCAAGCAGAAGACGGAGGCTTGTGTGGTGTGTGTGTTTGCTGATGGCAGAAGGAAGTCATGGACCAAGGCTGTCCCCTTGTGAGAAGAATCTGGTGTCTTTCCTTGGAAGGATGCAGTCACTGAATGGCAACCATCAGGGCAAAGGAAGGTCCTCAGGACACCAGAATTCATCAGGATGGGGGCAGTGAGGAGAACTTGGATTCTCTCAAGGCTTCACTTCTTTGGGTCCAGATGAATAAAGGCCCTGGGTGTCTTTGAAGCTTTACCCTCTTGTACTCAGCAGACTTATGATGGGGGTAATCGTGGGCTGAGTCTCTCCAAGAGAAAGGGGAGTCTCCACGGCCCTGAATAGTGCCATCAAGCCCAGGAGACCCTGGTAGCTGTGGAGGACAACTAGAGGTCATTACCCTCAGGTGAGGCCAGAGTAGGCAGGTGGGAGTGGCCCTGAAAAGTAAGGAAAGTAATGCTGGGTTCTCTTGGGCCAAGAGGGGGATTGATAGGCTGGGAAGTATGGATTTTGATCTTGATCTTAGAATGAACAACAGAAAGTATAGTCACCTTTGAAGAATGGGAATGATAGCCCAGAGCCTCCTTCTGAATTCTAATGAATGTGTTTCTCTTTCTCAACAGGAATCTCCCATTATTCTCTTCATGGCCCAAAGAAAAGATAGAATTTCTGGTTCATTGCTCCTTACGCCGATACTACAGGTTGCATGGTTATATTTTCCACTAAGTGGTTGTCTTTTAGAATTAGTTGATAAAACATTCAAGTGAAATGTGTTAAATGAATTAGTAAACATGGTTCTCTTTCAGACCCTTCAGTATTGTCTCTGCCAGTCATGCCCCTGCCTGTTGCCTATAACCATGTCAAAATCATCTCTATCATGAGAACCTCTCCTGGCTCCTCCATCCATATGTGGTTTCTTTAGTCCTTGAACCTCTGAGCACCTTTGTTTATGAATTCTTTATGAACCTCGGTATGGATATTCTTCCTTTAACTCTTAAACATCACAGAATTTACCTCTTTGTAGGGTTTATTAGGCAATAGTGATTGTACTGGTATTTTTCAGTAGAGAACATTTCTAATTCCATGAATATCTTGGAAGGTCTTCTCTACACCTACCTAGTAGGCTTTCAAGTTTTATGGGCTTCTATGCCAAGACTGTGAGGCCATTCATATAATCATGTTGGGGAGACAGGATATCTGTGTGTTTTTTCCCCCAGAGAACTTCCATTCCAGGCTTGTGTATTTAATACACAACATCTAGTAAAATGAATCCCTGGCAGATTATTTATCAAGTTGCAGCTGCCTTTGTAAAAGAATCCTCATTTATCTGTTGTTTATATTATCTGCAGGGCAGCAAATAAGATAAGGAAATGATCATCATTTTCCAAATGTTGTGAGAGCAACTGATGGTACCAGCTGATAGTCATTTGTGGCTCTGGGGCAAACTATGGACTGAATGTTATGACTGTTCTAATGTGTGGAAATGCAGGTTATCACCATGACAATATAGGATGCTTCATATTTCCACCCAATCCCTACTCAACCTCTGTATTTTGACCAAGATAATTATAGAGAAAAGTCCCTTTTAGGCCACTTTTAAGGCAAAACATTTGCATTAGTTTAGAAAATCCAAAGTACATTTACTCTAATCTTCAACTTATATTTTTATGTCTGAAGAAAGAAAAAGAAAAACTTTAAGTTTCCGTATGATTTTCATTCTAATTAGCCTTTATAATAGTATTTTTTTATTATAACAACTATCATCTCAGAGAATAACTAGTAATTAGAATTTTTACTCAAAGGACTTATTTCTTTAAAATGCTGCATTTTCACTTTTCTATTTTCAAAATTCAAATAAGTTACTAATTTAAGATCCTGGGTTTAAGTGCTCCTCTATGAATTAAGAGTTTTACTCTAAAGGAACTCTAAAAATGTTAATTTCCTGAGTCTTTTTTCTCCATTATATAATGAAGTCAGTACCAGGATTTGAATTCTATAACATGTAAAGAGGAGATTGGATCCTGCTTCCAAAAAGAGCCAGGTGTACATTTATGTACATTGGGAGTTTTGCCATCATCATCTCTGAGTTCTTTTCCTTGGGGCAGTGTGGCATCTGGTACAATATGGCAGAGACTTTGTTTAGGGTCTCTGCAGACAGCAGCACGCAGGATCCTGCTTGTGATCCAAGGAAGGAAAGAAAGTAGGGTTTAATTTGAGAGGTCATTAGGTGATGCTTGGACCCAACAGGTAACATCAAAGTCCTCTACAAAGCTGAAATTAAAATTCAGAACCATATATATCTATGGTTGCGGATGGACGCAATACCTTTATTTATTTATTTATTTTTATGTGGTGCTGAGGATCGAACCCAGTGCGTACTAGGTGAACACTCTACCGCTGAGCCACAACTTCAGCCCTAAAATTCACAACTTTATTTAGGAGGAGAATACTAATTATTTCCCATGGCAATTTAGTAGAGATTATCTTATCAAATTAGTTATTTGGCCTTGGATTAGCTCTGAAGCCATGGATGGTGAATATCCAGGGGGTTACTGCAGGAAGAAGACAGGGAACCTCAGAGACACACAAAGAAAAGAAATCTATGAAAATGGAAGTAGAGCACTAAAGTCAAGTTTGGCCAAAGTCAAGCTTTATCTACTTAATAATCTTAGCTCAAATTATTCTGATTATGCCACTGCACATTTGCTTAAATGATATCTTATAGTCATCTCTCACATTTTTCTAATGTATTTCCTTAATATCTCCAATTATAGTGCAAATAAAATACATCCTTGCTTTTCAAGACTAAGCCACTGTGGGCTATTGCCCTCCCCGCCCTAATTCTACAAGGTAGGCACAAGAATTACTTGAGAGCAGATAAATACATTAAATTCCACATAGTGGGCGACTGTCTCCATCTGGCTCATTTTATGCTGAGTCCAGCACATAATAGTTTTGATAGGAATTTTTGTATAAATAAATACATTTTTCAATGAGCCTTGTTATCTTCCCTACCCCTGCCTACTTTCAGGGCTGGAACAACCATTATCTCTGATCATTTAAAATCCTGCTTCCTTGTATTCATCACATCTGTAAGTATGTAATTGAAGCATTAAATTTTCAGTTAAAATTCTGGCAGGGAGCTATAACCAATGATTATAGTTGTCCCTTGGTATCTGTGGAGGATTGGTTCCAGGACCTCCTGCAGATACCAAAATCTATGGATGTTCAAGTCCCTTATATAAAGTGGTGTAGTATTTGCATACAATCTACATACATCCTTGCCTGGTATACTCCAAATCATCTCAAGATTACTTATAATATCTAATACAAAGTAAATGTCATGGAAATAGGTTTTGTGCTGTGCTGTTTAGGAAATAATGACAAAAAAATCAGTTATCCTGTTCAATAAGATGCAACTTTTTGCTGGATATTTTCAATCTGCAGTTGGCTGAATTCACTGATGTGGAACCCACAGATATGAAGGGCTGACACGCTTTCCTATTACTGATCAGTTCTAGGTCTAGGGAGCTGGTTGAACCTGATCAGATTATCCATGGATATTAGATGGTTCAATAGCATGACTAACCCATAGTAATTTCAGTCTTCTTTTGACATTTTATTGCATATAATCTTTATGTATCAACATGGAAGGTGATGCATTTAAACTCCAAGTTTCTCTGCTATCTGTCTTTTTTCAGGGTCATTGTCTGGTAACTGCACAGATTAACGATGAGAAAATATCTGTACCTTCCTGGGTGATGAAGACAGTTTCTTCCACTCTAAAAAATTTTCACAGTGGTCTTCCATCGAGGCAAACTATTGGTGTAACTGGGAAAAGCTTAGAAAGTAAGAACATTTCTATGTAATCCTATTGCACAAACATTAGAATTTATTTCTGAGTTGAAATCATCTCATTC
Organism: Marmota marmota marmota; assembly: GCF_001458135.2. Lineage (NCBI taxonomy): Eukaryota > Metazoa > Chordata > Mammalia > Rodentia > Sciuridae > Marmota > Marmota marmota. Next base: position 41,767,318 of record NW_026000108.1, on the reverse strand, counting down.
TGGGCCTGTATATACTACATTATACTTAATTATGTGAAGTAATGTTCAATATAAAAAAGCAAGAAAAATTAAAATATATTATTCATAAAAAGCAGGAGAAATTAAGGTAAGCCTTTTATTAAATATACATCTATGCCTCCATTTTAAGAAGTGGTTAGTATTCTATCTCATAAATGGATCATAAGGTGAATAGGTTTAAAATAAAATCTGTAACAACAAAATATCCACTTTTTTTTAAAAACAGGATCCACAGTTTCTCCAAAGATTTCATTCTCAGCTGCTAGAAAAACACCAGTCAACACAAAAAAAACCCAGCACCAGGTAAGATAAACAGATTGAAATTAATGTTTCATTAAAGTCTGAATCTTAGGTTCTTCTCTCTTAAAATATTGAAGATCATTGTCCTAGGAGATAAAGAATAACAAGATAGAAATACCCTTTTTGTCTCATCTCACCTAGTAAGCATTCACAATTCCCATTTGTTTCTTTTATGGCTTTTAAGTCTCAGATGGTCTTAGAAGTCTGTAAATGGATGATTACTTTTTCAGGCAGTTTCTAGTATGAGAAATGCTGGTATCAAGTAGTCTAGCAAGCTAGACAAGATACATGAAAAGACTTTGTCTGTTCTTGGTTTTGCTTAATAATGCTCTTGATTATTCTTAATTTATATTCACAGTAATTTATTAAATAGCTATTTTGAGCTGAGTAAAACCCAGTCTTGTAAAGGCAGAGAGCTTTTAATCTCTATTAGATAAGTAAATCATGATATGTAAACACCTCTATAGACTATAAATTATTTCTGAGTAAAATGGGATTCATATATATATATATATATATATATATATATATATATATATATATATATGAGAAACGACCTGGCCTGTTTCTTGCAAGGTATCATACTTTTTGTCTCAAGACTCCCTTCTCTGTGTCTCTGGCTGCTTCCATATTTGTATGTTATTAGAAACAAATTATGGAGTGGCCCACGGAGGGGCAGAGCTGCCAACCACTCCTGCAAGGTAGACGGAACTGTGACCACCCACAGAATAGGCCCAGCGGCCTGCTGAG